>NC_051861.1:26250095-26435095 GCF_015732765.1 Culex quinquefasciatus | reverse complement strand
ATTTTGATTAAGTGCACAGTTTTCAAGTCACAGTCAAAGAAACATTCGTGCAATTTTCCGATCTTTTCGAAAACATCATTTTCAAATCCAGACTAACATTTTAAGAGAGCGTAATAAAGAATGCTTGGACCTTTTGAAATGTTAGTCTTGATTACAAAATTTTCATTTTTTTATCGAAAAGATCATGAAATTCCACAATTGTTTCATTTTTCAAAATTTAAAATTGAACAATTCTTGGCTGAGATATTGGCCCTAGAACTTTAAAAACAGTCATCAGGAATGACATTGGAACTAGAGGGTGAGATTGTGTCATACAAATTTCCTCATTTTTGTATGACCCAATGTCAGTTCAGTTTTCTTGTTTCTTTTTTTTTATTCGCTTTATTTCGGCTACCAGAGTTCAAGCTTCAATGTCAAAGTATTTTCCGGAATAAATAATTTTAAAGACTGCTTTAAAATAAAAAAAAAACGGGAATTTCTGAGTTAAAATTGAACTTTTAGTGACAATATCTTGAAATTGGTGCAATTTATAAAATAATTCTTTAAATTACTTCGTTTGCAACTTTGATCTCACACAAAAAAATTATCGTCGTATTTCTAAAAGATTTAAAAGTGTTCTGCACAGGATCAACTCAAGGAGAAGCTTAAAGTTTGGGGTCTCAAGAAACACGTGCCCATTGAATTTCTCAAAAATATTCAGACAGAGGCGAAGTTTGTATGGTGAATTAGGGTGTTTCATCTCTGTTGCATGCAACAAAAAATTGCATGCAATATGTGGGAATAGCGAACAGCACAATTTCTCCATACAAACTTGGAATAAAAACCATTCGGTCCCGTCTAAATATTTTTGAAAAATTCAAAGTGCACTTGTTTCTGGGGACCCAAAACTTTATGCTTCCCCTCGAGTTGAACCTGGCCAGAAATTTTGTTGGTCGATGTAATTTTTTTTTGCAAACTGATTTTTCAAGAAAAATTTGAAAGGGGGAGAGGACAAAAACATCAAATAAAATTTGCATTTTTTGTGACAAAAAGTTAATAAAAATGGGCAACTTATTTTTGTTTGGACAGCTGCAGAAATTGTATGAAGCCTTGTATGGGTAAACCAATGACACAAAATGGCGTCTTTGGAAAGAACCCCCAACTAGAATCTTTTTCCGGTTTTCAATTAATAGTTCTGAAAACCCAATTGTATTGTAATTCCAAATATAAAATTTAAAAACAAACCATCTTAGAAAAAACACGCCACTGCATTCCCAAAAACTCCCCTGATTTTGCACACACCAGGATGAAGATTTGGAAGCAATCTGTAAGATGGACTAGTTCCCATCCAAAAACTCACCCACTCACATGCAGCGGCATTTTCCTGCTCCCAATGCATTACAAGCACTTCGCATTGCACACACACTCCAAAAAGAGGGGGAGGCATAGCATTACCAATTCTAATGCAACCAAAAGTGGAGAGGCACTATTGGGCTATTGAATTTTCCTCGCCGAAAGCTGATTGGGGGTGGCACGTGGCAGGAAAAAGCTGGGGAAAGTCGTGTTGTGGTGGTGGGGGGGGGGGAGTTCACAGACTACGTGATGAAAATACTTCATCGGCGGGATGTTGGCATTGTTTGGGCAAGTTGGCAAGTTGCAAGTTTTCGGAAGTGCCAGCCAGAAAGTGCACGCTCAACAGTTTGTATTTGTTTGTGGGTGAGTTCGGAACGGATTTTTAGATTGTTTTCAAGAGATTTTTAGCGCGAAAATTTGAATGCATTTCAATTGTTACTCAGAATTTTAATGCATTTAGCATACAATAGCGTTCCAAATTGATGGTCGAACAGATCAACGATGGCGTTGCAGTGAGGTGGATAAAATAGCAAAATTTCCATCAGAAGCATAGTTGCCATGGTTCTGCTCCCGTCAAGGTTGGCGTGTTGGCTAAGAATGACGCGCGAAACTGGTATCCGGCACGAAGCCGAAAAGTGCCCTTAAAATACGGAATAAGGGCAAAAGACCAAATAGGTGGTGTGTGATGAATGTTGGCAGCAATGAATACGCGTGACTGATGAAACTTTGAGGGACTAAATAAATTTCCGTAAATCAAAAACGGAAATGCAAAATGTTAAGGGTAATTCTCAACCAACTCACACGAAATCGGGAAAAGTTGCCCCGACCCCTCTTCGATTTGCGTGAAACTTTGTCCTAAAGGATAACTTTTGTCCCTGATCACGAATCCGAGGTCCGTTTTTTGATATCTCGTGACGGAGGGGCGGTACGATCCCTTCCATTTTTTAACATGCGAAAAAAGAGGTGTTTTCAATAATTTGCAGCCAGAAACGGCGATGAGATAGAAATTTGGCGCCAAAGGGACTTTTATGTAAAATTAGACGCCCGATTTGATGGCGTACTCAGAATTTCGAAAAAAACATATTTTCCATCGATAAAAACCCTTTTTTTAACTCTGCCGTTTTCCGTTACTCAACTGTATACTGTAAATTTTCACCTCCGTGTACGCACGAGATCAAGCAGCAGTCAAGTGCTCAGTACTCTACCGTTTTTTCGAAATTTTTCGCCGTAGTTGATTGTGATTACCCGCGAGTTTGCTTCCTCAGCATGCCAAAGGCCGGCCGTGGCCGTGGCAGTTCGAGTGCGGCCTCGAAAAACCCGCCAAGTTCGTCTACTGGCCGTGTGCAAAAAGGTAAACAAACAAACGCCGTGTCGGCCGCCATCGCGCAGGGGAGCGTGAGCGCAGATGGAATCGACAAAAAGTATCTACATCCAGGATATGTTCCGAGATCACCAGTGATGACCCGCTCAGGTACTTCTGGTGCCACAGCCAGTGGCACTTCAACATCAGCCAACCTCCCCATCAGGAACGAGTTCCAGATGCTGAGCGACGACGAAGAAAACAACAACACCGACGGTAGCAGCACTACCGACGACGACGACGACGATGGTCGTGCACGGAAGAAAGTGTCGACGCCAAAAAAGAACAATTCGACGCTAACATTTCAAAAAGCATCATGTACAAACCATGCGTTTTGAGAAAAACGCATTTGAATGTTGAGCATCCATTTTCAATTCTCATTTTAATATAAAAGCAAAATAAGATGTTCTAATGATAACAAACGATGACAAACGTTGCTTTTATTGATACTTGATCATCCAAATTCAATAGAACATTATTTCCGTAATTTTATTTGAGAAAAACAAACATAACTTCTTTTGAAATCACCAACGTTTATATCACCCTGCTGGCATTGAGGGGGACGCTTTGTTATGATTCGGTTTTCTTCGCCGAATGTACATGGCGTTTTGTTCATGTTGCTTTTTTTCCGTCACGATGTTCATGTAGTCTTTTGTTTGACAGGTTGACAGGGCTATATAAACAGAGACTGCTGATAGCAGAGATTTTGTTTATGTTACCTTATTTAAAATCATGATTAAACCGACTTTACTGAATAACTTTTGCTCATTTTTGGTGGAGAGGTAGCTTATTAGGAGTACTTTCAGAATATGCAATAACCCAGAAAGTGTCAAAATGTACATGATGTCTTTTGAAATGTTACCGTCGAATTCTCCAAAGGAACGTAGACCACCTCCAATTTTTGTTTTGGACACGTTGGCGGACGATGTTGGCGAGTTGCTGGAAGGCCTTGGATATTGTCTGAAAATTGGTAAGTCGTCGGTGCAAGTTTACACATTCGACAAAAAGAACTTCGACCTGGTTGTGGATAAATTAAAGAGTAAAAACTATAAGTTCTGCACATTCAACCCCGTGCAGAAGACAGCTGTTAAGGTCGTCTTGCAGGGGTACCAAGACCACCCGATCTCCGACCTCAAGAAGGACCTCTCGGGTGCTAGATAAACGCCGCGTGACATAAAAGTTCTCTCGCGGAAAACAACAGTCACAGCTACACATACACTGTACCTGTTGTACTTCGACCGCGGCACCGTCAAAATTCAAGACCTGCGGCGAACTAAGACGTTGGACGGTTTTTGGGTAAACTGGCGGTTCTACTCAAAGAACCCGTCGGACGCAGCACAATGCCACCGTTGCCAGAAATTCGGCCACGGCTCGCGGAACTGCAACCTCCCGCCCGCTGTGTGAAGTGCGGTGAATCACACCTCTCTGAGGCGTGTGCACTGCCGTGCAAAGCGGACTTGGGGGACAAGGTAGAGCAAACCAGGGCGCGCATTAAGTGCGCCAACTGTGGAGGTAACCATACCAGCAACTACCGTGGATGCAGCGCACGGAAAAACTACCTCGAGGGGCAGGAAAAGAGGAAGAAGAAAGCAGCAGCGTCTCACCCTCCTCAGCGAAGTACGAGCGTAACCGTGCCTGCAGCTGGTCATCGTACGGTTCCAGCGGACAACTCAGCGTTCCCTCCAGGATGGGGGCGATCGTACGCCAGCGTGGTCGCTGCCGGCAGTGGCAATACGGCCCAACAAGAAGTTACCGGGGAAGATCTCTTTACTCTGCCTTTTCTCTCGCAGGGGAGATGATGACGCGGTTTCGGACCTGCTGTTACAAGGCGGATCAATTCCTGGCCCTTGGGGAGCTGATGATCAAACACATCTATAAAGGATAAAAAACTGTGATCTAGTTTTAAGCTTTCTCTATTTCTATCCACTTTCCCTTGCAATTTTAGTAAGTTTTTTTTCTTACTCTTAGTGACACCTTTATTTCTAGAAAGTTGTTGAGCTTGCCAATTCAAGCAACTTTGTCGAAGACACCAAAATTTTATCTCGTATTCTACGCCTTCTACGACCAAATTTATAGAAAGCATCTAAGCAAACCTTCAAAAAACAGTTTTTGAACGTTGCAATTCAGGGTTAAGTTTTAGAGAAAAGTGATATTGGGGGCACTTTTAGAGCATTAAAAAACAAACATTTTAATTATTTGACAAGTCAATTTGGACTTAAGGGTCAAAAGTTACAGCGATTTTAAGGTAAAAAAGATGCAAATTTAAAACTTAAATATCTCGAAAAGGCGCAAGCCAAATTTGAAGTTCAAGGTTGCATTTGAAAGAGGAGATCTAGCACTACAAACGCTGAAAAAATCTCAGGGGTGTTTTTTTTTTTAACTCGAGATATCTTCATTTGAAAAAGTCTAATTTTCAAGGGAAAACCTTATGGGACCACCCTAGCGAATTTCGTAAGTTGTCCAAATATATGTTTTTCTATGTAACTTTGCCCGCTGAATCTGAATCTGCCCTCAGAATTGACCCAAAGTGTCGCAAAATCGATTCTTGGGTTCAAATGATAATTTTACATAGAAACCCAAAATATGACCAAAAATCGATTTTGCGTGGAGAATTTTTACATTTTATTTGAGAATATTTCCCAAAACTCTGACCAATTCTTATGTTTCTTATAGGTTTTGATCCGGCGAACAACTTTATACAACATTGCAAAGTGCTAGGAGTTGATCCCGAAAAGATACAGGGTGTTTTTTGGAGTTTACTTTTTCCGGCAAGTTTCAAAATGTGCTCACAAAATTAACCTGTATCTTTTCGGGATCAATTCCTAGCGCTTTGCGATGTTTTACAAAGTTATATAAGCTATAACAAATCTCTAATATAAGAAAATTTCATTGGGCTGAGCAAAACTTCATTGAAAAAGAGTTCTAAAGTGAAAAATAAATCAATTAAATTTATTGAAATTTCATTCTAACTTCAGATCAAAACTGAAGCAGCTAAACCTTAACCAAAAAAGCTTAAATTTTCAGGCTAGTTTCTAAGGTAACAATACTTTAAAATTCCGGTTGATGCAAACAAAATTGAACACTTTTGTCTTTTTCATGTATCCGTGAACCACTCTAATGTTGATCCAATTCTACTATTTTCCCTCCTGAGGCAATACCAACGGAACACTGAACTGTACTGTTTTTTTTTTTTTCACAGCTCATAGCTGTCCCTTCCTCCTCAAACGCACAACTTCCACGTGCGCTTTCCCAGATCGCGCAGCTTTACACGAATCCACACGGCATTGTCTCATCATCGCCAATGCACTCGTCGTCGTCATCGCGACACCGAAACCCCCATTCAGCCTGATTGCATCCCGCGGGAACCGTTTGCGTTGTCTCAGCGAAAGAAAACCACCTTTTGTTCGTTTTCCAATCGGTCCCCCGGCGGGAACATGTGCTCGCTGAAATGGGGAAAATTCGGTTGAAACTGTTTTTTGTGGGTGTGTGTGTGTTCGTCTTTCACGCGAAACTGAAATTGAAAAACGCGATCGACTGCAGCTCGGAGGACAATTACCAGGAGGACCCACTGCTGAGCGGGGCCAGGGTGGGACGGTTTGACACCGAACCGTCGTCGTCATTATTGGCACCGGTGTCATCATCTGTCCCCCGGGCGATTGTGGGAGGGAGAGGGGGTGGACAAGGAGCCAATTTCAATCTGGGAAAGCTCTCGCTTCATTTGGGTGGGAATTTTTGTCGTTACGAAGCAGGGTCGTAACGAGGGATTGGGCAGGTGCGACTGCTGATTTCTTGGGAAGTTGAGACAATTTATAGATAAGTTTCTAGTTATCTGAGCCAAATTGGATAGAATTGATTGATTCAGGACTTTGAGTACAGTTTAGAAAGTTGAGACAGGTTGAGACAGTGAAGGCTCTTTTTTACATCTTGAACAATAAGCCTCCTAAAACAGTTGATCAAGGTGGGACAGCCATGGTTTATCAAAATTTAAATGAAGAATGAGATTGTCTTGAAACTTTGTGGAAAAAGTGAAAATTTAAGAAAATTTAGGCTTCAACCCCAAAGTACACCTCTGGACCACTCCCCGTCGATGCGGCGACGTAACGCTTGACATTGATAAAGACCTTCTTCGCCGGGCAGTTCCTGATTAGCTCGCCAACTGGAAGAAGCATGCTAAATAACGAAAGCAGCTCAACATTTGTGCTGTCAAAGCAAAACATCAGTCGGGCCACTTTCATCAGAATACTACTTTCTGCTCGCACCATCCACCAGCTTGCACAATGCTGGAATTGGGATAATTTTTCATAAATCCCTCCTGGCGAACGAAATTGAACCATTCTTCTCTCGCAAGGGAAGATAGGGGAAATATACCCTTTCTAATCAAACACCTATCCAAAAATACTAAGTTTATAGGGTATAAACTTACCAGCAACGGCACCACCTCGAGTAAGCACGCAAGTTTATGCCACTTACTGGCCAAAAAGATCAAATTTAATGCTCTTTTGATCATAATTTCTATTTTGCGAGACCATTTCTCATCATTTTGGTGGCACACACATCCACACGCAAGATCAGAGGTTAACTGCTCAACGAAAGTCGTCTTCAATATCTTTTCACTTGCGCTAACGCTTCCAAAGCGCTTAAGATATAAAATTGCTTCCAACTACCGGCAATATGTTCTTTTGCACATTCTTTAGTCACTCACTCGAAAAATCATCCCGAAACAAGTAAATAATTAGCAAGCGCCATCAAAAAAACAAACGCGCCAAATCTTTTGACGTTTGACTTTTGACGACCCATTCCAATCGAAGGCTGAAGAAAATCGAGCGAAGGCAAATGAGCAGTTCTCTCAGATTTCGGTCATTCGATTTTTTTTTTGTATTTTTTAATCCGACTGAAACTTTTGTGGTGCCTTCGGTATGCCCAAAGAAGCCATTTTGAATCATTAGTTTGTCCATATAATTTGGCAACTGGCCATACAAAAATGATGTATGGAAATTCAAAAATCTGTATCTTTTGAAGGAATTTTTTCATCGATTTGGTGTCTTCGGCAAAGTTGTAGGTATGGATATGGACTACACTGAAAAAAATGATACACGGTAAACAAAAATTTGGTGATTTTTTATTGAACTTTTTGTCACTAAAACTTGATTTGCAAAAAAACACTATTTTTAATTTTTATTTTTATTTTTTGATATGTTTTAGAGGAAATCAAATGCCAATTTTTGAGAAATTTACAGGTTGTGCAAAAAATCTTTGAGCGAGTTATGAATTTTGAATCAACACTGATTTTTTCAAAAAAATTAAAAATTGGTCGCAAAAATTTTTCAACTTTATTTTTCGATGTAAAATCAAATTTGCAATTAAAACGTAATTCAGTGAAATTTTGATAAAGTGCACCGTTTTCAAGTTAAATCCATATTAAGGTGACTTAAAAAAAATAGTCGCAGTTTTTCCTTTTTTTAAATTTGTGCACATGTTTGCCCACCTTTGAAAAAAATATTTTTGGAAAGCTGAGAAAATTCTCTATATTTTGCATTCTTGAACTTTGTTGATACGACCCTTAGTTGCTGAGATATGCCATGCAAAGGTTTAAAAACAGGAAAATTGATGTTTTCTACAAGTAAGTCCCACCCAAACAACACACCATTTTCTAATGTCGATATCTCAGCAACTAATGGTCCGATTTTCAATGTAAAAATATAAAACATTCGTGAAATTTTCCGATCTTTTCGAAAAAAATATTTAAAAAAATTTTGAATCAAGACTAACATTTTAAAAAGGCGTAATATTGAATGTTTGGCCTTTTTAAGTGAAAAACTTCGACTATTTTCAAAAAAGTCACCTAAAACTGGATATAACTTGAAAACGGTGCACTTTATCAAAATTTCACTTAAGTACTTTTTGATTGCAAGTTTGATTTTACATCGAAAAATGAAGTTGTTTCGATTTTTTGAAAAAAATAGTATTGATTCAAAAATTCATAACTCGCTCAAATTTTTTTTGCACAACCTGGAAATTTCTGAAAAGTTGGCATTTAATGCCCTCTAAAACATATCAAAAAATATAAAAATTAAAAATACTGTTTTTTGCAAATCAAGTTTTAGTGACAATTAAATAAAAAATCACCAAATTTTTTTTTACCGTGTATCATTTTTTTTCAGTGTAGTCCAGTGTAGATTTGGTCCGAAGACACCAAATCGATAAAAAAAAATCCTTCAAAAGATACAGATTTTTGAATTTTGTATGGCCAGCTGCCAAATTTGTATGAAAAATTATATGATCAAACTAATGATGCAAAATGACTTCTTTGGGCAAACCGAAGGCACCAAAAAAGTGTCATTCGGATTAAAAAATACAAAAATTAAAATCTAAGAAAAAAGACCGATTTCGTAGAGAATTTCTCAAATAAATAACAAAGTGTGGCCACCAACACCACCAGCAGGGCCTGTGGGAGTAAGCCAGTGATGCCAGGAAATTTTATCTATAAATTCAACTTTTCGTGAGTGTTCGCTTAAAATTTTATCAATTTTGGCAGCACGAAGCAGGCCCAAAAGAGCGCTGGAAGAAAAAAAGAACTATGCTGAAAATAGAAAAATGGGCGTGGCCCAATGCACTCGACTGATTAGAATGCATTTGGGAAATATTTTGTTAAAATGCTTGTAAATGAAAAAGCATAACTTTTAATAAAAGTGAAAATAAACAGAAATGTTCACAAAAAGTTGCTCTACTCGTTGGTGTACTTGGTGTTAGTAAATTTCAAGAAACACTCCAGATTATCCAGCATCATTAAAACACGACCGCTCATTGGGCTTAAAATGGGTATATTTCCCCTACCATGTTGAGAAGCTGAGCAACGTGGTTGCACTTATAAGCTAATCTATCACCGAAACGGTTCGTCTTCATTTTTCTCGAGCAAGTCTTGGGAGCGCACGATTTTCCATTTTCCCTCGCTCGCTGCCGGTTCTGGTTCTCGTAAGATAAAACATTTTATTGCAAACAAGCAGTCAGCCACAAGTTGGTTCGAAGCAAGGACCAACTCAGCAATTTGGCAAAAAAAGCAAATATTGCTGAATTGGACGAAATCTCTCTAATGTTCGCGTAGAACGCGATTTGTCTCGAAGAAACTGGCAGCCCGGGCAAACAACTTTTGCTGGGCTTCCGTGGGGAACTATTTTCATAAATCATCCCCAAGTGTGACTCTTGGCATTGGCTTCTTGTGGCGTCGTGTCAGGAGATTACGGGACTTTTTTAACGTAACGGATATTTGTTTGTTTTTTTTCTCTCTTAGTCTTTTTAACATTTGATCAGGTTGTCTTGGACTCGTGAACTCTTGCAGTCTTACTTTTGAGACACTTTGACCATGAAATTATGGATGAAACTTCCGTCATCCACATTTTTTCAAAATCCTGATAAACTCATCCTAATCACAGTCACTACTTATACTGCATTTATCTTTCCCAAAATCTCTCAAAAGCTTCCCGTTAATCAGTAATCCCAACAAACTATCCGCCACAACCATCACAGTATCACTTACGAAACCTGTTTGGCGCGTCCAAATCCGTAGTTAAATTTCCGGAATCCTCCCAAAAGCAGCTTTTCCTCGAAAGGGAGTCAACTTCAAAAAAAAAAGATAAACTACAACTGCCACCGTACCCAGTCAGGGCAGTTTATTCTGACAGCACGCCATTCTCGACCTGCAGCAGCAAAAGCCAGAACTGGATTTAGCCGGGAAGCTCCATGACTAAACGAAACGGCCAGCGCTTGCAACAGGTGCATCGTGGCGTGTTTGAGTTACTTTAATTCTCGGGAAAAGAGTGACGATTAATGGGGAGCGTTTTTTTCTGCAGTAGCTTTGGGAACCTCGAAAAGTTCTTTAAAAGCGTAATAAACGACTCAGATTCTGTATTGACTTGATGTGTGGATGGTTGGCGTCTCTGACAGCTTGGGTGCAAAAATGACTTGACGTCTCAGATGACTAAGCGTTTCAGAAATTCAGATGACTCATATCGAACGACTAGGCGTCTCAGGAGACTTTGCGCCTCACATAACATGACGACTTGGCGTCTCAAATGACTGCAATTAAGAGTTTCAGAACACTTGACTGAAATGTAGACAAGGCGTCTCAGATGGTTTGAAATATAAACCGGCTTGGCGTCTCAGAAAACTTTTCGTCCCAGACAACTTGGCGTCTCAGGTTACTTGACTGCTAGGCGTCTCAAATTGATGCAATTAAGAGTTTCAGAAAACTTGATTGAAATGTAGACTAGGCGTCTCAGATGGTTTGAAATATAAACCGGCTTGGCGTCTTAGCAAACTTTTCGTCCCAGACAACTTGGCGTCTCAGGTTACTTGACTGCTAGGCGTCTCAAATTGATGCAATTAAGAGTTTTAGGAAACTTGACTGAAATGTAGACTAGGCGTCCCAGATGGTTTGAAAAATAAACCGGCTTGGCGTCTCAGCAAACTTTTTGTCCCAGACAACTTGGCGTCTCAGGTTACTTGACTGCTAGGCGTCTCAGAAATCTAGGCATCTAAAGAAGATTTAACGTACCAGACGATTCAGTGTCTCAAACAACTTGGCGTCTCTCAATAAAGAGTTTTGAAACACTTGACTGCATTAACTACTTGGCATATCTGATGGCTAGGCGTCTCAGATGACTTATAATCTTTAACTTTTTAGCGTCTCTGACCACTCGGTGTCGAAGGCTACTAGGCCTCATAAGAAATTTACATCTTCAGTGATTTGGCGTCTCTTATGGTATGACGACTCCACCAACTAGGCGTCTCAAACAACATAGCATCTCAAACAACAGGGCATCTGAGAGAATAACATCTCAAACGACTTATCTATTACATCTTGGCGTGATTTAGCGTCTCTGACAACTTGCATCTAAAATCACTTGACGTCTCAAAGAACATGACGACTAGGCGTCTCAAATGACTGCTTTTTTTGGCGTCCCAGGCAACTAGGTCACGGTAGTGGTAGACGTCTTCAACAACTTGGTCTTTCTTATGGTCTGGCGACTAAAGCAAATAGGCGTCTCAAGCGACAAGAACCCATGCTTATCAAACGGCTTATATCTAAAATCTTGACGTCCCTGATAATTTGGCGTCCCATACGAACTCAGAAGCTTGGCATCGCTAACAACTTGACATATAAAATGATTTGGCGTCAACAATAACTAGGTTGGTTTTCGGCTCAGCAGTCAGCGACAAATTCAAAAACTTGTAGTTTTTTTTTTTTTCATTTTACTACAAGTTTTTGAATTTGTCTCTGACTGCTGAGCCGAAAACCAACCTAATTGTGTAATACAGTCGAGAACAACGTTTCATTGTCAACAATAACTCAAAACAAAAGCATTGGACGACTGGGCGTCTCAACGAATTGGTGCCTCTCCCAACTTGACATCTAAAATGACTCAGCGTCGCAGACGGCTTGACGTCTCAGCTTACGGGAAATAAGAGTCCCATGCGACTAAGCATCCCTAACAAGTTGATGTCTCAAACGACCTTGCTTCCAAACGACTTTGTGTCTCAACCCAAAGAATGCTTGATGTCTCAAACGACTTGGCGTCTCAGAAAACTTGACGACTTAGCGTCTCAAATGACTGCAAAAATTTGGGTTCAGCACACTCGACTGCTTTGACGACTGGGCGTCCCGTAAGGTTTAAAGTCTTAGATTATTTGAAATATCAGGCTGCTTAGCGTCCCAGACAAATTAGCGGTCTCAAGCCACTAGGCGTCTCAAATGACTTGGTATCATGAACGAGAGGGTATTTAAATCAATCACTTCTCAAACGGCTTATCTCAAACACCTTGGCGTCTCAGATAACTTGACGTCCCAGACGATTAATTCTCCCATACGACCTAGCATCTTTAACAACTTGACATCCAAAATGACTTGGCGTCTCAAAGACCTTAAAATACGACTAGGCATCTCTATAGATCTTATAAGAAGTTGGTGTTTCAAACGAATTTGCAAATCGAGCGACTTTGCATCCCAAATGAAGTCTCAAACGACTAAGCGTCTCTAACGGCTTTGCGTCTCAAACAACATGGCAACTCAATGAAAGCTTGACGTCTCAAACGACTTGGCGTGTCAGACCACTTGAAATTTCAAACTAATTGGCGATGTTTGAAGTCACATGTCAGTTGCATTCTGGGGTTTTAAAATTGACGTTTTAACTAGAAGAGTAAACAACAACAACCGAGTCATCTACAAAACCACAGATTTTTCCACAACTAACGTCTTGATTCGAATTCCCGGACGCTTTGAAACCCGGACATCTCGTTTTATCAATTATTTAGATATTATTTCGCAAAATAAATGTCAAAACTGTGTTATTTGGCGAATTCTTACATCAACTTTCATTTCAAGTATGTTTACACGCTGCAGGCAATGCTAAAACAATTAAATCAAATTAAAAACATGAATTTACCACAACGGTGAAACATTTCGCTGAAATATTTCATAGGCGTCCAAAGCACCGGGAAGGCAAAGCAGAAATGTATGGTTTTGATTTCCTTAACTTCTAGCATTTTTTTTTATAAAATATCGATTATTTTGATGTTAACACTTTATTTGAGACCTAAAGAATGCCATTCACTAACATCTCAGTCCAAATTTGTGCGATTTATAAGTAAAATCGAGTGTCTGGAATTCGAGCAAAAGTGTCCGGATTTCGGATAAGCTTTTGGAATTCGAAGCACAACAAGTCATTTTAATTTTAAAATTCTGATGAAAAATGGTATGAAAATACATGTTTTGCCTGTATTCTCTTAAATTTGGCTGTTTATACTACATGGAGGGCCTCGTGGCGCGGTGGTTAGCGGCTTCGGCTGCCGATCCCTAAGTTGCTGTGGGGCGCGGGTTCGATTCCCGCCTTATCCTCCTGGGCTTCTATCGGATGGGGAAGTAAAACGTCGGTCCATTTGCGTAAAAGAGGTTTTGAGTGACTCACCACACATAACCTTCGGACGCCTAGAAATGAGCAGAAACTTGCAACAGAGCCCACAAAAGACCCGGGGGTCGTCAAAGTGGATTGCTTTGCTTTTTTTTACTACATCCTGATGATATTTCTACATTTCCAACTTGTTACATGATTTTTTGCCAGCTATAACAAATATGATATGCTACTCAGTGTCCGGATTTCGAATCATGACGTTACTCATTCACAACATTTCACCGTCACTCGCTCACGCGCCCACACTTCTCGAAAACATCTCACACTCAAAAACTGCCCTTCAGCCAGGCTCCCAACCAAGCGGAACGGCTCGTAATTGATTGATCTAGACACGGACTGCGGGCAAAATGGATAAGGTGGGCTAAACCGAAAAGTCGAACCATTTCCAGTGGTTTTCACCGGAACATCATAATCAATTTTCGAGCTGAAAATTCCGGGCTTTTGGATGCTCTGGAATTTTCCGATGAAAGGAAGCTTTGTGGAGTTACGAGCTGAACCTTCGGCGCTTTCATAAATTGATTGATTGGATCGGAGGTTGCAGACTTCATTAACGTGGAGATCGACGATGGGGTTAAATTGTAAAGTTTAAAAAGTTTAATTTTTTTCATGAATATTGACAAAATTAGGTCAAACGAAATAGCACGACACACCATTAGATAGCCCTTTCTCGTCCCTTTTTTTTGACATCCATTGTGTACGGATTCAGCGCATGGAAATAAATTCTGCCTACAATTCCGTTACCCGTAAAACCATATCCCACCGGGCGTCAATAAATTTTCCCAATATTACTCAATGTAGTGTAACAGCTTAGATAAGCCGTGCATTATTCAATTCCATCTTAAAATGTTGAGCAACAAATTTAAATTCAAGATCACAAACGACCTGCGCAAAGTTGGCAACACTGACTAGTGGATGACTGTTACCAGACAACAGTATAAAACGGAGTTGTTTAAAACTATACACCACTGTTGTAAAGCAAACATTTTTCGGCAAATCCAGTTTTGCTGCATGCGAATCATGTATTTCAAATTGGATCGACAATTGAAGCGTACGAAGAGACACATTTTCTATTCAACACGAGTTCGAGTTGGCAATACAAAACTGACAGCACTAGCTGCATTGTTGCCAGCTCTGCTGTGGTTAATTGTTCACAGAGTTAATTGAACACCAAAATGCTTTAATTCTTCTGCATCAGTTTCAGATATTTGCAATATGTTGGCAGCAGTAGCTTTTGTCAGGCAAACATTTGAAGTAAGTTTGTCCTCATAACATTTTCGAAAACCATTATTATTTAGCACGAATTTCATAAAACTGTTGATTGATCCGGTCACAACGAGGAATCTGCACCAATCAAAGTGAGCGGCATAACTGGCTCGCAGTTATTCAAGGCACGAAATCGGAACAAGGATTGTGGTTGAAAATTAATTTTAATTGAAAAAAAATAGCTCTCTATCGAGGCGGAAAATATGATGCCCACTCTAAAAGCAGCACTTTACCACCCCTCCGCTGGAATTACGTTGTATTTTTATAAATGCGTGGAAATTGAGCCTCACATTTTTGCGTCGGAGTTGACGTGTTTCCGTGCGGGGTGCATCCCATTGTTAGAACTAAATTGAATTTCGGAAAATTGGAGAAAACTCGTGTTATGTGCATTTATGGAGAACAATTTTTTTTGAAAGTCAGTGATGATCAGTTGATTATTTCAATTAGATGATATCCATTACACGGATTTTCATGGCTGTAGTTTAACAGAATGTGCTAATTGACAAGCACAACAATCAAAATTTTGAATGGAGTTATTTAGGCGTTCCAGCAAATTCATCATTTGGATTTGCAGCAGCAAATGTTATATTTTATACCAGTTTTTGCAGCAATATCTAATTTTTGCCCGCGCAAACATGTCAGCGTTCTGCAGTTCTCACCAACACATATAATGCTGGCGCGTCCTTGAGCAACACTTCAGAGAGAAGAATATGTTGGTGCTCTGTCCCTCACAATTCATCAAGCGCCCATGCCCCGGTGGTATATATGTCGGATCAACAACCAAAAAGTTGATGGTTCAATTCTCGTTCTGAAAAGATTTTTTTTTTCTGCAATACAATCAATCAGCCGTCGGTAATGTCGATAATTGTCGGTAACGGGCAAAAGTGTCATCGGAAAAATGCTTGAGGAGTGGTTTTATGCAGATTTTGATATATTTTCATGCCTCCATGCATCACAATCATGCGACCATCGTTTGGGTGTACAAACCGTGAATGATATACTGAAACCTGATGCAAAATGTTTTAAGAATCAAGTTGTAGAGCAAGATTTATGAAAAAACTAACTTAATCCACCTAAGTGGTTGGTGCCTTCCTCACTCTTTACCAACTATTGATGATTCGACGGGTTTGGACACAAATTTTTGTAGTTTTTATTTTTATTATTATTACTTTTATTATAATTAGTTTTTCTTAAATCCACCAAAAAAAGTACACAAATATCACTAAAGTGATCGTAACTCCAGACAGGGTTGCATGATCTTTAATGTTTTGGACTCGTTGGGAAGTTTTTATGATTACCTAAACAACGGTGGGTTGGTCGATGAATCCGGATATAGTTTTAATACATTTAAGTGAGATCCGGCCTCAAAAAAGTACATGAATATCACTTCAGTGGTCATAGCTCAAGACAGGGTTGCCAGATTATCAATATTTTGGACTTATTGGAAAGGTTTTATGAATACCTAACCAACGATGCATCGGATCCCGAGCATGGGTAAATAACAAGAGAAATGCGTAATAATACCTTTCTCTGGTATCAATACCAAATTTTGGTATTCCTGGACCCTTAAAAATTTGTCTTAAGGATTATGCAAGAGCAAAATGTGGTATCATACCAATTTAAGGTATTGTTTTGATATTGCAAAATTGCAGAATTTGTCAATGGTAGAACACCACATTTTGGTATTATTTTGGTATTAAGGTGTTTTACCAAATTCCTCTGAAACTATGGGAAAATTTGACCAATTTTGACAAAATAATTAATTTTGCGCTAAAATGATGTCTCAAAGCGAATGCATTCATTAAAAACCGAAAATTTCAAACTTGATTTTAAACATTTTTGATATACCCCCCACAGAAATGACTTGAAATTGTGGAAAATTTTCTAAGTCAGGATGGCACATTTTGGTATTATTCTGGTATTAAAGTGTTTTATCAAATTCCTCTGAAACTATGGGAAAATTTTGACCAATTTTGACAAAATAATTAATTTTGCGCTAAAATGATGTCTCAAAGCGAATCCATTCATTAAAAACCGAAAATTTCAAACTTGATTTTAAACATTTTTGATATACCCCCCACAGAAATGACTTGAAATTGTGGAAAATTTTCTAAGTCAGGATGGCACATTTTGGTATTATTCTGGTATTAAAGTGTTTTATCAAATTCCTCTGAAACTATGGGAAAATTTTGACCAATTTTGACAAAATAATTAATTTTGCGCTAAAATGATGTCTCAAAGCGAATGCATTCATTAAAAACCGAAAATTTCAAACTTGATTTTAAACATTTTTGATATACCCCCCACAGAAATGACTTGAAATTGTGGAAAATTTTCTAAGTCAAGATGGCACATTTTGGTATTATTTTGGTATTGAAAGGTTTCATCAATTTTCTCTCAATTCTTTTCTGAAAATAAGGATTTTTTTTAAATTTTTGACGAGATAATTAATTTTGCGCTAAAATGACTTGAAACCCAAAAATGTTAAAGCTGATTTAAATTTTTTTTTGTGATATACCCACTAATATTTTTTTCAAAAACGTTGAAATTTTTCTAAGTTGGGATAACCAAATACTTTGAAAAACGAGTCAATCAACAGATTATTGAATTTTGGTGAATTTCAATCCAGTTTCATTTTAATAATACTTATTTTTCAATCTTGTTATTTTTCAGAAGCTTCAAGAACTTCAAGTACAGCCGTTCATCAATGACAAATGCATTCGGTGTGGTGAAGAATATCACTAAAAACAACATGGAATCAACAGGTGAGTAGATTTGGTTGTTGCATAAGGATCATTTACGTTTTTTTCACTAACTGCAACTGTTGCACTAAAAATGGTATGAAAATAGCAAATTTTGGTATTACTTGTGCAAATACCAGCGACCAAAATGTGCTCTTGGTTGCCCAGTAATAGATGGTAAAATTCCATGAAATCAAACCAATATCATGTTTGTGGAAGACCACAGGAATACCAAAATATGATTTTCCAAGGGCGCGGGAATACCATGACAATACCAAGTTTTGGTATTCAAGCAATGTTCAAAAATCCAGAAGACCTCAACTTGGTATTGAAATGATTTTATTTTGTGGTATTATTTTACCTTTGGAATAACATGGTATGGTATTGTTGTGCCCTTCCACATACAAGCTTTTGGTATGATTTCATGGTATTTTACCATCTATTACTGGGCAACCAAGGGCACATTTTGGTCGCTGTTATTTGCCCAAGTAATACCAAAATTTGGTATTCCCGTGTTATTTACCCCTGCTCGGGATGATGGATCCGGACATCGTCTGTATACATTTAATCGAGATCCGGCTTCAAAAATGTATATAAATATCACTTAAGACAGGGTTGTCAGATCTTCAATGTTGTGGACTCGTTGAAAAGGGTTTTCAATTGCCTAACCAACGGTGGGTCGCGTGATGGATCCGGACATCGTTTGCATACATTTAATTGAGATCCGGCTTCAAAAAAGAACATAAATATTACTTGAGTGGTCATAACTCGAGACAGGGATGCCGGATCTTCAATGTTGTGGACTTGTTGGAAAGGTCTCTCGATTACCTAAAAAACGATGGGTCGGATGATGGATCGGATGACGACATCGTTTACATGCATATAGATATGATCCGGATATAAGTTAAAACTCATTTTTATACATAACTTTTGAACTACTTATCGAAACTTCAAACAATTCAATAGCGATGTATGGGACCCTATACCAAGTCGATTGCAACTGGTTTGGTCAAAATCGGTTCAGCCAGTGCTGAGAAAACTCAGTGAGAATTTTGGTCACATACATACATACACACACACACACACACACACACACACACACACACACACACACACACACACACACA
Source organism: Culex quinquefasciatus (assembly GCF_015732765.1). Classification (NCBI taxonomy): domain Eukaryota; kingdom Metazoa; phylum Arthropoda; class Insecta; order Diptera; family Culicidae; genus Culex; species Culex quinquefasciatus. Next base: position 26,416,308 of record NC_051861.1, on the reverse strand, counting down.
CACACACACACACACACACACACACACACACACACACACACACACACACACACACATTTGTTCAGTTTTCGATTCTGAGTCGATATGTACACATGAAGGTGGGTCTTCGAGCTTTTAATAAAAAGTTCATATTTAGAGCAGGATTACCACAGTGAAGAAGGCAAAAGTTGAATGTTGTTAGAATTCATTTTGCAGAAAATGAAATTAATTTAATTTGTGGATATATCAAAGCTTACCAAATAATTAAGTGGTTACATACAAGTAGAAAATCTCAAAATTGCATATTACAGAAAATTGATTGAATTTACCAAGAAGATGATTTCCAATCACCCCTCAAATTAACAAGAAAAAAAATATGATGTCTCAAAACCAATGCTTTCATTGAAAACCGGAAATTTCAAACTTGATTTTAAATATTTTTGATATACCCCTTAAAGAAATGACTTGAAATTTTGGAAATTTTTCTAAGTTAGGAAGCCACATTTTTGGTATTATTTTGGTATTGAAAGGCTTCATAAAATTCCTCTGAAAATATGGGATTTTTTAAAATGTAAAAGCTCATTTTCAATTTGTTTTATATACCCACTAAGATTTTTTTTAAAGCGTTGAAATTTCTCTAAGTCGGGATAACCAAATACATTGAAAAACGAGTTAATCGACAGATTATTGAATTTTGGTGAATTTCTATCCAGTTTCATTTTAATAACACTTATTTATCAATCTTGTTTTTTTTCAGAATCTTCAAGAACTTCAAGCACAGGCCGTTCATTAATGACAAATGCATTCGATGTGGTGAAAAATATCACTAAGAACAACATGGAATCATCAGGTGAGTAGATTTGGCTGTTGCATATGGATCATTTCCGTTTTTCACTAACTGCAACTGTTGCACTAAAAATGGTATGAAAATACAAAATTTTGGTATTTCTTGTGCAAATACCAGCGACCGAAATGTGCTCTTGGTTGCCCAGTAATAGATGGTAAAAAACCATGAAATCATACCAAAATCATGTATGTGGAAGACCACAGGAATACCAAAATCTGATTTTCCAGGGGCGCGGGAATACCTAATAATAAAACCTTGGCAGTACCAAGTTTTGGTATTCAAGCAATGTTCAAAAATCCAGAAGACCTCAACTTGGTATTGAAATGGTTTTATTTTGTGGTATTATTTTACCTTTGGAATAACATGGTTTGATATTGTTGTGCCCTTCCACATACAAGACTTTGGTATGATTTCATGGTATTTTACCATCTATTACTGGGCAACCAAGAGAATATTTTGGTCCCTGTTATTTGCCCAAGTAATACCAAAATTTGGTATTCCCGTGTTATTTACCCCTGCTCGGGATAGCTATATCTCGGCAATGGTAAATCCAAAGGTCCTCAAATTTATTTCATTTACAGTTGAAAATGTATATTTTGATGTCCTGAAAACAGATTAATAAAACAATTTAAGTGTGTGCTCATCACAACCCTCGCCCTTTTTGCTGATTTACATGTATGTAACCCCTTATGCATTTCGGAATCAAGTATAAATTGATCATGTGTGCAGATAGTGTAATTTCAGTGCTATTCCAGTTATTATGCCTCAATTTAATTTGAGATATAATTCTATGAGTGAGCCAAATTTATCGTAAATAACACAAAAATCGGTTTTAAGCACACTCGTGACACAATTTCCTAATTAATTTGCCTCGTAGATAAAAAAAAAATACTCAAAAATTAGAATCTGGAGATAATTTTCCAATTTATTTTTTAGCAATAACATTACACCATGACAAGCTTCACATTTGTATGTTTGTGTGCTTCCAATTCAATCTGTACCGGCCGACCGGCAGCGAAACTATTGGAAAGTAAAGTTTGCATTAGAATTGGAACCTGTGGAAACTGCTTAACTGAAATTCCGAAGAATTTGAATTCACGCTTCCTCAGCCATGCTGCCGGTTGACACCTCTATTGCTGATCCCCAAACACTGTAAACACCATTATCGTGATTGGATTTTCCTCCAAGCGGTGTTGTTTATGATGCTGGTGCGGGGGTGGCAAACAGACAGAATGCTCCCCGGCGCGATACGCCGGAACGCCGTTAACGGTTATGATTCCGATCTCGGATTGGGATAACTTTATGATCCGCGTTGTGTTCTACGACAACTTCCAGATGTCACAGTGTGCCTGCCGCTGCCGTTATTTGTCGTCTGGCGTCGATCTTTATTGGATTGTTTTCGATACGATTAATCAGTTTGTTTTATGGTGCAGCCATTCGGGGATAGGTGGTAAAAAGTGCAGCATCGTGCTTAACAATGTTGAGCAAAATTTAAAGCTGTTGCAAATGGTTATACCCAATTCCTTACAATTAGATTCCCCAGAATTAAATTACTCAGAAATCCACTAGTCAGAATGGCACTTTTCCCAGAAATGTTAATTTTTGTTTTTTTCAAGGTTTTTTTCTTATTTTAGAAGGATTTATAATAAAAAGAGTTTTATCTTTTTTTTTTTTTTTGAAAAACGACGCAACCGGCAAATTTAATAGTACTGCTCTCTGATCTTCTCGATGTGAACAAATAAAGCTCGAATGAGTAATTATTTTTGAAAAAAGTTTTTATTTAAATGAACATATTTCATTCGAATGTACAGGTCAGAAAAAATCACGTTCACAGCTTGGGGATAAAAACTTTGATAAAACAAATCTTAATTTATGATTATTTGTCGTTTACGTCACATTGTGAGAAAATTTCATGTTTTTTCATGAAATGTTATGAAAAATATCGGTTTGAGCGAGCATAAAAAAACATCAAAAATATATGCTTTTTCGTTTGTAATCATAGTAGCCAATGTTTAATGCTAAAAACGCTTATATACTAAGAATTTTGAAAATTAGTCGCTTTTTGCTCACTAAAATGCAAAAATCTTGGCTTTGCGTGGACCTCAATTGAATGTATAAAAAAAAAGAAATGTTTTCCGTGAAATTTCCTACATGCATCCTGCATGTATTTGTCTTGGTTGCAATTTTTTTTGGCTCGTTTTGCGGAGAGATTTATGTCTTTTTTTTCAATAAAAAATACAATTTTTCTCCCTAAAACGCCCTGGAATGCCCAAACACGCAAGCTTTTATCTTACACCTTTATAAGACACTTTTGTAGCCCCCTAGCCCCCCTCCTACCGGGGGCAATTTCCATATTTTTCGTATGGAGCGTAGACAATCGCTGCTGCCCCCCCCCCCCCATCCCCCAGGGAAAAGTCTCTTATGGAGCTAGTTGCACTAAAGAATGACATTTGAGAAGGGCGTAACATATTTAAATATTTTTTGTTGATTAAATCAATTATATACTGCCGTATCTCGAAGCCGTTGCATCGTATCAAAAAGTGGTCAAAGACAAACTTGTAGGAAATTGGAAGGGCTTTCTGAAAATAAAACACCGAATGAAATAAACACGCCACTTCTACGAGGTAATTTGAATCTTTAATAGAAGAGTTAAATTTAGAAGTGAAAAAAGTTGCACTTTCCTAAAAAACATAAAAAAATTTCACCAAAACTTTATTTTTAGTGGTTTAAAATAAAAATGTTTGAAAAGCGCGATTTTGGCCATGATTTAGTTGTGATTTAGTTTTTGGCTAATTCTCTATGTGAGACTTGACTTTTCTAATTTGATAATATTTTTTTCTGGAAGATTACACGTTATCCGATAAGTCTGTCGTTGACAGCTCTCCAATTTAACTAATTTTCGATTATGAGCAATGTACTTGAACTTTTATCTGGAAATCCATACTTCCAATTGGAATTAATGTTGAAATCTTACAACATATTTAAAATTTTCGTGTTGAACTTTATTGATCAGATGCTTACACCCGCGATATTTTGTTCATCATTTCAGCTTTGTTCAAATTTTTAACTGATACTTTCTAAATATTTTATTTAGTGTTTGAACTTAGAAAAAAAATAGATAATCTTTTTCCCGATACGTATGTCATGAGCTTTCCCTAGTTTTGAATGCTTTAATAATAAGGATTATCTAAAATAAACCTTGAGATGAAATTTCCAGAAGTTTTGGTTGCTCTTTGTAGAACTAAAATTTAATGCAATCAATAATTTCATAAGTTTTATATTTGTCCAATACATTTTCGAAATGATGTTGCCAAAAAGTTGAGAAAATGCTTTATCTTCGAGAATTCCCGAGGGAAAAATCCGGGGAAACGGGAATCATTTTTCCCAGGATATCCAAGGAATTTTCAGGGTTTTTTTTACCGAAACGGGAAATTGGACGCGTTACTCGTCATTTTTGCAGTTTGCCGCTTTTCAAACAAAATTTCCCGAGCATGGATAAATAACAAGGGAAATGCGGAATAAAACCTTTCTCTGGAATCAATACCAAATTTTGAAATTCCTGAACCATTTAAAATTTGTGTTAAGGATAAAGCAGTAGCAACATTTGGTATTATACCAATTTAAGGTATTGTTTTGATATTGCAAAAAAGCTAAAATTTTCAATGATCGGATATCACATTTTGTTTTTTATTTATTCATTTATTTTTTCAGTTATTCGAAGCCCTCGGAAAAATTTCACTTCGAGTAATCAAAACATCGCATGATTGAATCACGAAAAAAACATTTTTTCGTTGTCTTGTTTTTTACTGTTGAGCTTGAATATGACCCCAAGTTCAGCACGAGTCGTACATTTATCCAATGAGGTTTACCGAGTTGGATAAATACGACGAGTGCTGAAAAGATCATGTTTTGCAACGAGTTGCTTACAACATTTTTTGCCATTTCGAATAACGCTTCCAAAGAAAAACATATAGAATGGAATTTTAGGTCAAACATTCATGTATTTAGTAAATTCACCGTTCAAAACAGACAATTATTGAAAATGTATATTTTCGATACTAGTTTTGAAAAGTTCAACTTTACAGAACCTACTGGTATTAAAAGGTATTAATTTTTCATGCTGTTTTTTTTTTAGGGAAAAGTAGGCCTTTTTGTTTCTCCTAAAGGACAGGAAAAGTTGAAAGTTTCACAGCGGAACTGCAAAAAGTGATTTTGAATATTTAAATCCAAGATGTCGGTGATGAAATATTGGAAAAAGCATTTATTATTTTTTAAGGCAACCATCCAAATTTAACTAACATGGGGTCGTAGAATTCGAATTTAATAGAGATGGGCTTTTTTGAGCGAACCGTTCTTATGAACCGGCTCAAGTTAAAGAACGAATGAGCGACCGCTCAGAAAAAATGAGCGGCGGTTCATTTTGTGAACCGGTTCTTTTCAAAGAACCGTCAAATCAAAGAGCGAGTCGAAGAACGAACCGAACGAGAGCGAATGAACGGAAAGAACGAACGGAGCGCTTGATTAGCGTCGCTCGCGCCGTCGTTGACGTCGTCAAACGGCGTCGTTTTCGCTCACTCTTTCGTTATTTCGCTCTCGCTCATTCGCTCTCGTTCGGTTCGTTCTTCGACGCGCTGGTGGTGACGGTGCTGTGGAGTAAAGAGGAGGACCAGGTTCTCACCGGCCGCCTCATGTTCCAACATTTTGGCGCACTTTATGCTTGTTGCTAGCCTGTGTCGGGGCGCCTGTGATTTTGAATCAGCTGACTGTCGCCAGATGTTGCATGATCTCATTATGTTAATATCGATAGATTTCTCAAATGTTATGTACATGAAGTTTTTACAAGCATTCGAACATAATTAGTATGCTAGTTTTAGGTTTTAATCCATGTATTGGACCGTTTATGATTTAAAATGTAATTTACCACAGCACATCACACAAACTTGGTACTCTTTTGTGGTAATTGTTCAATAGATTTATTAAGGCATTTTTTCAGATCTTCTTTTTTGACGCTTGTTTTGATCATTTATTTGCTGTCATGAATAAAAGTTGTTCCTATTAAACAAAAAACTGCATTTCAAGACTAATTTATTAAGTGCAGCAAAACGCTACCTCAAATATGCATGTTACTGAACACCAAATTAAATCTTTAGTTTCACAAAATAATGGGAAGATAATTATCAAAACGATAATTCAGCTAACTTTTCATTACTGTTTACTTTTTATGATTGAAAGCAATAATTTGGTTCAAAGTATTCACTTCTGAAAAAAAAAAACTCAAGTTTGTTTACCTCTCTATAAAAAAAGTTTTCGTTATTTGTGGATTTCAGAGATCAATGTTTTTCTTTTTTTCTATAAAACGTTTATATTTGAAATGCTTTCAAAAAAAGCATAAAGCAAATCGACGGTTTTCTATGTTTTATGGACGATCTCCAATCTGTTCAGAATAAGTGCGATGAAAACATAAATTTTTGACTTATCAATCAACAAAAATCATACGAAGTGTTACACTCATCGACACTCCACTGGTCGTTTGAAAAAAAATCTAAATATCTTGAGCAGATGTTTCAGTTCATTCCAGTCTATTTTCTGATTTTGAGCGAAATGAGCGGATGAGCCGTTCAAAAGAGCCGCTCATTTAAATGAGCGAACGAAAATGAGCGGCTCACAGAAATGAGCGGTTTTGCCCACCACTAGAATTTAATGCTTAGATTTAGAAAATTAAAAAATGACATTTTTTTGTCATGGTTCTGAAGTCCCATACAAACCTTCGGATAATCGAACTTCGGATAATCGAAACTTCAGATAATCGAAACCTCGGATAATCAAGACTTTGAATTGGATTTTGTTTTGCATCTTAAAATTAAGTTTAATTTTTTCTTTTGTAACGTCAGCTGGAATGAATCAGGACACATGGGGCAGATGTGGACTGCAGTTTAAGTTGAGTTTAAGCCATTTTTTCCACAATATTTTAAGCTCTTAAAAGTAAGGTCGTCCCAGTTGACGGTACTCTGCACAACTCAAAAAGACTTGGCCCTAACGATTGCTTCAAAAATTTCATTCACCACTAGGTTATTCATAAAGGAAAAAGGGAAGCAGTCTTTAAATTTCCACAACGCCTCAACCTTTCAGGATCAAACAACTCACATGCTAAAATATTTAAAAAAAGATCCCGAAAAAAGCACCAACAGGAGAAAAACACATCTTCAAACACTCACACGTCCCGTGATTTATTAATTATTCTTTTGATGTCACACCTTCCAAGAATGCTGCGCGCTCCACCACACTCCTGCTCTAAAAAATCCCCCTCGTTAAAGGTATGGGGCTGACTTCAAAAAGCTTTGAAAAATTGCCCTCAAAACGTGAAGGAACCTGACAGGTGTGTCTTTTTTCTGCAAGTAAGCGAAAGAAAGTTGTACTCTCGCACAAGTCGCTAGTTAGAATACTAATTACACCCTCCATTAAAAGAAGTACTTTCGCAAAAATAAAAACTGTGGGATGAGCTGCAACTTGAGATTACTCGAGCGGAGGTAGCGGGGAGAACAAAAATTATGTCCAAGGCAAGTAGCATCCAATGAATCAACGGTAAGATTGGTCTTTGCCGGGAAGGAAGCGTTCGCGGAAGTGCAGTGGGTAACTTTAGTAGGTGGGACTATCGTCTTGGACTTAATTAGAGCTATCTTTTACCGCAAGTGGAGGACGCTTTTCAAACGGTTAATGAGAACGGAAGAAAGTGGATGATGATGAGTAGTGGTACTCACCATTATCGTCACTAATTAGTGTTTTAAGCCTTGAAATGTTCCAATTTAGCACCATTAAATGATTGGATTTATGAGCTCACATGCTACGAATTGAAAAAAAACTGCACCGAAATCCAGTGAAATAAATTAAATTGATCAAATTTGAAACATCCAAAATTAAAATAAAACACAGAAAGTATAGAAATGTTCACATTTTTTTAGATTTTCTTTTTTATGTCTACATTTAAGATATTTATCACAATTTAAATATGACTTTTTAAACTGTGTGGTATAACTTATTTTTTTAGGTGCTGTGATCGCATTAGTAGGGTGGTTGAAATCACTTTATAAATAAATGAGAGGAAGTCACCAACAACCTAAAGGTGAACTAAGTAACGTTTTTTTTGTTTTTGTTTTCGGTTCAGGTTTTCTGTTCTTCTGTATGTTGTATGAACACTGCTGTTTTGTTATACGCTTCCCGGGCAGACGGTAATAACAAAATTTATGCCATTTCAATAACAAATGCTGTTAAAATAACAGAAAGTGTTATGGAATCTTGTTGAAAAATCTATTTTTGCATAAGAGTTTAATAACAGTTTATGCTATCATAACAAAATTTGTTATTGATCTGATATTGGTTGGAAGCCAAAACAACTTTGGAATAACATTTTTTGTTATGGAAGAATAACTCCAACTGTTATTAGGATGATCGGATTAGTTGTTAAAATAACAAAAAATAATAACAAAGATTTGTTCGAAGAATAACTAAAAATGTTATAAGTCTGTTATTATAATAACAATCCAATAACCAAAAAATCATAACGACGAATAACAAATCTTGTTATAAATAACATAATATGTTATTGGCCTAGTATTTTCAAATATCAAACAATGTTATTCCCGCGTTATTTCCGTCTGCTCGGGTTGTTTTGTTGTTCTGTAGTTTGGTTGTTCGTTTGTAAACTTAACAGAGCAAGTTTAGTTTTCCAGGTTTCCCCGAATCTCCTGCAAAAAAAAAATAATAAAAGTAACTGTACTCTACAACCAAACTACCAAAAGAGGGCTTTGCATGAGGCAAGGGAAAAAAACTCCATGTGCATCAATCCTTTTAGTCATTTCCCAAAATTCAAACTGACCAAACATATTTATTTGCAGTTTTTTCCCCCTCCAAAACAGGAGTCATTCCGGTGCAAATGGTTATGCTAACGTTTTTATTGGCGAGGCTGTAAAGTGGTTTATACCGGCCATGCTCGATGATGGTCGGGAGTGTTGTTTCACAGATACGTGGGTGGTGTACTACCTACGGAGGGTGATTTGAATCTCAATTGATGGTGTTATGGTGAGATTATTCGTCCTTGAGTTGGAATCAGAACAATCTGCTTGAACAAGTGTGATACTTTTCATGATTGTTTTTTTAGTGAGGTTTTTAAAACCGATTTCATAACAGAAATAAAATGAATGCCATCAACCTTTGAAATAAACACTTAAAATGTCACTCTTCCGGAAGAGAAGCCCCCCCACCCCTATTTCGTGATAGTCATGGTCTTTCGTCAGGCTAATGAAAATTAAACACTACAACTTTTCAAAAAGTGACCGAAGCCTGTCGTGCTTTCAGCAAGGAATCATCAAGAGGTCCTCATTTCCCGGTATACTCTGCCCTTACTGTTGGGTTGGGTTGAGTCTGTGCCAACGCAGCCCAGCCGGATAGGCTTCCTTTTGACTAGCATAAACTCCATGACGTGCGGCATGGAATGGAGTTGTGCATTGCAGTGAATTGTGATGAAATTACCGGAAGAAAGTAGAATGTCATCCTTTGTGTCGTTTGCATCACAGCGATGCCACCTGTCGGAACGTTAGCACTTAGCGGTGCAGAAACTGAAAAAATGGGTTCTTATTTGAACTTTTTGTACTACATTTTTTGGTGTTTTACACTCAAAATCAGAATAACCCTTAAAAGGGTACTTTCTATCCTTTTTTCAACTTTACCCGTCGTCACCCTTTTGAAAGGGTACGAGGGCAAAACCCTTCAAAAGGGTACTGGCCCAGTACCCTTTAAAAGGATACTTGCAACATAGCGGTGCGCTCACTAGCGACATCTATGAGTCAATTTGTATTCGTTGAAGTAGTGGTGCCATCTAGTGTAATTTTTCATAATTTTATTTTACAAGTATTTTTTTTCTGAAAAAAAACGTTTTTTTATTGAGATAAATTAATAAATACAGAACAATATTTATAAATAATAATCATCAAACACCAACATGAATCACCAACCAACTGCGTATTGCGCAGTTCGATTTGAATCACGCACTCGATCGCGATTTAATCGCCTCGCCCCGGGATGGACGTCCATTTTGACGGGAATTTCGCACAGATCCTTTTTCACCGTGAGCAACCCGTTGTGCTTCACCACGATCGCGATCCTGTCCTGTTCCCGGCGATGGTTGTGGAAGTAGATCGATACGAGCTCATTCATCTGCTGGGTGTTCTTCTTGTCGACCGTGGTGGGAGTGGTGCACTCCAGCTTCGTCAACCGGAACTCGACATCATCGGCGGAGCGATGCGCAAGTTAGAATACGATGCTGCCTAGTGCCTACCTAAATCTGCCTTCGGAAAGGACTGATTGACGTCGATCACTACGTCATCTGCCTCGACCTTGGCTACGGGGCCTGAAAAGATTTCAACTTATTAAAATTGTTTTTTTCCAAGTCGTACTGCAACAAACCCGTCTGCTGAAAGCAATTTGTTGGTTAGTTCTGCTCCTTCCAGCATTGCTTCGCCAACCGCTTCCGCTTGGCTTTACCGTCCACTCAATCCTCGTTGGTGATTCGGCCTCTATCCGACGGATCTTTGTTTGTGACGAGAAGTGGTCCGGAACAGCCGGAACCTTGTCACGAAGACCTAAAATCGACGGAAGAGGAACCGATGCCTTCAACCGAACCAAACACGCCGAAAATAAACATGACATTAGAAGTTCTCATTTTTGAATCCAGGGCGGCGCTGGCATTGTTCGCTACAGAGAAACTACCCTTTTGAAAGGGTAAAGCCAGCGAGGTGAAGTCAAAGGATAGTTTTCACCCTTCTAAAAGGATAAAGTGTACCCTTTTGCAAAGGGTAAAGCTCAAATACCGTTTAAAAGGATACTTTTAACCCTTTCAACCGGTAATTTTATTTTTGAGTGTACCTGTATTGCTGTATATTGTGAATTTAGCTCGTAGCTGGATTTTCTGGCATCTTCTCACGGTCATTGGAAACGGTCGTGGATGAACCTAGAGGTTCCCAGATGGAATGAAAAAAATCAATTTGTAGAAAAATTATGGATTAAAATTTTGCTTTTTTATCACTTCTCCGACATCAGGAATAATTGTTTGAACATGCTCGCAGTTTTTTTGCCTTTCTTACAAAAGAAAGGTTTAAGGTTTGCTTTTGGAATAACGCTTTTTTCAGAAATCTAAAAAAATTCGTGCACGGCGAGGATTCGTCCCAGGAAAAAATCCTATTACTAAATTGAAGGTTTAGATGCGTTCTTTCGATTGAATTTTGGCCCGAAACCCGGAACTCAAAGTCTGATTTTTGAGAGCTCTTTTTCTGAAATACATGGCCGATGTCTGTATCCGCTCTTAAAAATTTGTGTCTTCCATCACTGGAAAACCGCTCGTAAAACCCACTATTTTTAAAAGCCAGATCAGTAGCCGTGGGGTCGGAGACGAACATTTTATTTTTCGATTCACAATTTTCGACCAGTAAATATGGTCAAAGCCATTTTTGGAGGTATTTTTTGGACTATTTTACAGATAACACTATCAAATTTAAAGAATTCAGTTTCAAACAAAAAGCCATTCGAAAACATGCGCCATAGACTGTTTGGGCCCAAAATTTGAAGCTTTTCCAAAATGTATTTCCAGAGATAAAGCGATTTTAGTGTTTTTCGTCTTATTTTTACCCTATTTTTTCCTATTAAATTTTTGGATTTCTGCAAAATATAATATAATGAACATCAAATTCGAAGTCTCGGCTCGTTCTCGCTCGAAAGCTCGACAAGTCGTCAAGTCGAAGCTTCAACGCCAGCGCTTTTACGCTAGCACGTTTTACGCTGCGCGTGAAAGTGTTCTTTCTGGATTCTCATAATTGATCGACAAAGTGCAATAGCGATACATATTTTTTTAAGTTAATCATAGACTACCATTATAGACTTAGTACCCTTTATTTTTTCTAATAATGTCAATCCAATATGTTTTTCTTAATTAAATTTAAATGTCTTGCGACAAATAATGTACTTCTGAAATTTAAAAAATGGCATTTGAGGTTTAGCCTTAAAAGATTCGAAGCTTTTGGTAAAATTCTCACAGGATGGTATCATTATGTTTTTGAAAAAATAATTGCACCAATATATTTCAACTGATCTAGACAACTTTGTTGTGATCTCATTTGGACAGTGTTGCCAAAGACTTGGATGTTTCAAATAAGAAACTTTTTTATTAATTTCTTTTTGCCCTTTATCTATAAAAACATCTTTCTTAATAAGTATGCTAACAAGTAACATGTATTTCAACATTTGTAAAAAGGTTAACTAATTCAAAATTAGGTTTCTTTTATTTGTTCTAAATATATACTTTTTCAATAGTTCTCCTTGTTCCGGCTCATTGAAGGATGTGTGTGCCATAAAATCTTTCGTTATTATTTTAAATAATTTAACAATCAGTTTTTCAGCTTTGAGTAGTTTGTTTGAGCACGTGAGTGCCACTCACTGAGTAGTGAGCATTGACAGCCACTTATCTGGAATTATAGATAATCTACTATTGCTGGAAATTCTACCCAATTTAGGGTACTTTGTTATTTTTGATTTTTGCATTACAGGCTGTTTTCATTATATTGATGACTTTCAAAAATAATTTAAAGTCTAATTTAAAAATCTTACTCGCTGTAATGTTGAAGTCAAAAAATGTAAATTAGTTTATGTGTGTATGAGAGTGTGAATGAGTTTATTTGTTCTTTTTTATTATTTAGCCCCATAAATATTAAAAACCGCGTAAAATCTACAAAATCGGTCGATAAATCCAAATCATATTTTATCGAGAATAATCGTTATATGGTCATTATTTAATAATTAAGTATACGCGTTCTTGATTATTTTGCTTTCGTTAGTTTAGTTCGTTTAAGTTATTGTTTTAATTTCATAACAATCGGTTACGTGGTGTCCTGTTTTCTTTTCGTTTATATTCGTTGATCGTAATAATTTATTCCAACAGGCAGTTTTAGTATTAACTCGGCAAACTATCGATTTTTTGAAGAGTAAATCGTCTTTTATTTACTATTTTTGAAATTTGCTCGCGTAATCTAAATTGTACAAACAGTAAAAATATACTGATAAGTCCAGCCCATAGCACTACTGCTCGGTTGGCACGCGTTCGATTAAACAAACTTTCTAAATAATCAATAATTTATCTTTCCGCAGCCGGCTGCCTAAGATTTAAAAATTTCAACCGATAAACAAAATGCTCATGGTCACATCACTGCCACTCGTGAATCCCGACCTCATACCCATCTACTAACCCCCTCAAAACTCATGTGATACTTTGTCGGAGAAGCAGTCGATTGGGCGGTCTCTATCACTCAAGTATCGGACTAACATTCCCATCCACTTCCCCGTGACTCTACCACTGGTCGTGGCCGGCGCCGGTATTGATCAGCATGATAGGGGCCTTTGAGAAGTTGCGAAGCGAGGAAAGATAGCTCCCACTTATCTTCCACGGCTCGTGGATGTAACTTCTGGAGGTCCTGGTCAATAACGGAGTAGCAACTGCGGGTGGGCACCTATGCTTATGCTTATGCTTAAATAATTGCACCAATATATTTCTCGGAGTTTCATCATTTTGTAAGAAAGGCTCTATTTCACCTCTGGTGATATTAAATCGGGTTTTTTTTTTCGGTCGGAAAAATATTATTTTTCTTGAAAAAACTTTTATTTTTAATAACATGATCACCCCTAATTCTGGCTCGATGCCGCCATCATGCGACCGCGTGCTCCGTTTGTTTGTCAACAAAGCTGCAGCTGGATGATGAGACGAAGTGAGGGGGGAAGAGATTTTGACATTTTTATGCCCGCATCTGAGTCGCCGGTCGTTTCCAGCGACCGAGTCCAGCTAGGAACTGATCGTACAATAAATATCTGGGACGGGACGGCTGGATAGAGTCTTCTTATTGAGTGTTTACGTTTGTATTCTTCTTCTGTTTTTTGCAAGAAAATTCGTGTTCGAAAACAAATATCAAGCAATCTGTGATTCAGATAGCTTGACAATTCAAATTTTCTTGATGATGTTTTTCAACTCAGTGCTCAAGCATGTGGATGACTTGTTGTTTAGTTTCTCCTCGCAGATTTTTTTTTAATTTGGCTGTTAAAATTTGCGGTTGGACGTGGGGTGAGAATCCTGAGTTTATATTCCATCGTTTTACGGTGGATCCGTTCATAAGGAGCTGCCGTATGCAAATTACTTGAAATGGTTGGCAAATCGAATATGAGTCAAAAAATGTTCATTTCTTCAATTTTTAATGTGTTTTTTTATATGAAAGATTTTTCATTTTCATTTGGATGTGAAAAATGCAATACGATTTCAATACGATTTCAATGCGTTTTCTCACATCAATCTAAAAAAACCTATAAAGCCTGCAAGCGAGCCTGCAAGTCATTAAATGGGAGGGGAGATTTTTTTTTGATCTGCTCCTGTCGTTGTCCCGTTACGCAAAGAAAGTAAACAAATCTTTCCCAGTTCCCCAAAGAGGAGCACGTCGAATTCAACGGCAATTTTTACTCAGCTTTAAAGAAAGTTAACATTCCTTAGGTCGCACGCCCTAAGGTGTCAGAATCGAAAGAAATGGCTGGCTCAAATTCAAATTCGCACCAATTCATTCACTTCAAAGAGCATAAAAGTTTGTTTTTCAATTTGTGGCAATGTGTTGAAATAAAAAAGTGCGAAAAAAATCAAATAGGCTAAACTGCGGCCATTATTTTTGTGTGCTTTTTAAATCCAGTTCTACAATGTTGTTTCTTCACGCCACATTTTAATTTCATGGGAAGCACAGGTTTAATATTGTTCAATCTAGATGACATTTCTATGTAACGCGCAAAAAAAAATAACAAGAGTTTTAAATGGGCAAAAGAATAGTCGGTTCATGAAATGTATTGTTTTTTAAAATGAAAATGCTGATAAGTCAACATTCGGTGTACGATAGAAATAAATGCCTTTCAATTGGAAATATTTTAATCAATCTATTAATGCAATTAACAATTATTTGTGAAATTGATTTAAATTCGTTTTATTTTTTTTCAACTCAAATTACAATACTTCTCATTTTCTCCTCATAAGAAAGGACTGGTTTAGGTTGACAGAAGCGGCCATGTTGAAAGTGGTTTAGTTTGACAATAGGTTTTTTTCTCTTTGTTTATCCCATCCCAGAATAAATATAAATAACAACAAACTACCAACAGACTTTTTGTCTAGAGCATACATACACCGCCTTTGAAGAAAATGGCAAGTTGGAACGATGTTTTGATCGCAAATATTACAGATTTTATCAAATTGAGTTCTGCAAAGTTCTAGGATCATCTAGACATCCTAACAAATCACTGGAAACAAGAATCGTCCCGATTGGTTGAGTAATGCCCGAAAACCAGCGAGTTGAAGTTACCGTTCCAACTTTTTTGGGAGGCTTGGGCGTTGGAATGTTAAGCAGCAAATTTCGCGTGAGCGAAACATTTTGAATCGAGCACTCAAGAAGGCCACTCCGGCCCGACACGGAGCAAGCAATAGCTGGAGCACCGAGTTCAATCGAAATTAAACGGTCCTTTTCTGGGCAAAACAATCAATTACGACAGAAATACGTCTTAATAAATTTAGGCACGCTCGTTAGGGAGCGTTCTTTTATTACGTAACGCAGTTAGGATGGAAGGGGGCCGGAGACCGAGTTACGCTCCATACAATTTTTAAAATTTGTATTGAAATTTTGTAACAAGGAAGGGGGGGACTAAAAGTAAGATATTTGCTTTACGTAATAAAAGAACACTCCTTTTATGAATTATTTCTCACTCTGACTTCCGTAAAATTAGTCAGAAATTAATTTTGGAGGTTTGCTATACACTAGTTTCTAGGTTGATTCAACTCAAAAGCAAAAATCAGTGGAGTGTTAATGACCTGCTCATCAAAAATGTCTGGAAATGATTGCGGAGAAATATTTGTTTATTAAATTAAAAAGTTCATTTCCCGGATGAGGAAGGCAAAACAGAGTACTAAGTGTCAGAAACAGAAAAAAAAACAAAAATGTTTAGTTTAAAACATACTCACCTAATAAAATAAATGTTGACACAGCTTCCATGCCTAGGAAAATGGCACAACAGTAACTGTATGTTGTGGGGATGACTATTACACCCCTTCATTTCTCCACGCATAACACTGCTGTAACGTGTGGTAAACCAGTTATTTTTTGTTCGACCATAAACTCCACGGCATTGCAAACAAGAAACTTTTGGTGGGGTGATCACCACCGCAATTAAATCATTGTCATGATTTGATTTTTCTATATTTTGGTTGGAGTTTTTCAATAAATAGCAAATAATTTGATCGGTATTGTTGTATGTGCCCAACTGCTGCCTCATCGAATAACATAAATTTCATTGAACCATTGCGGCAAGTGAAATTAAAAACCTCAGGTAGACAATCAAATCGTCGCCGTCGTACTAACTTGTCGCACGTGCATTTTGGGCCAAATTGAGTTTGACCTTCACAGATCCCCAAAATTCGATTTCAATCAATTCGATTTGGCACTCTACATATAGAAGAAGTTTCAATCATGTCGTGCTATCTTGTCACTCCCTGAAAATTGATGTAAGTGCGACAACTGGCCAAAGAGATTTCAGGTCAGAACGCGTTTGACGCACGTACAAGTTAGACTACCGTTAACATTAACGTAACATTACAAATTTTGTAATTATAACTCAAGACTCTGGCAACCAACTTCAACCAAACTTCGGGAAAATGCACATAATGGTCAGCCAAACAAAACGTGTTTGTTATTGTTTACATTGCGTGCTTTCGTTTTTGTTTATTCAAGGTCAAACATTAAAACGCGTTTTTTCTCAGAACGTTGAAATGGCGAGTGCGACAAGATGGCTCGACAGCGTCGAAATTGCGATGGGTTCACATTTATCAACAAAAAAATCATTCATTTAACCATCGAAACCGCAAACCCCAACCAAATCCAGCAAACCTCAAATCTGTACGCAAACTGAGGAACCGCAAACCTTGCTGGAATTCGTACTCATAGTCGTTTATCACATTCTTTCGCTATTAAATCACAAAATTTTTTGTTGGGTTATTTACATTTTATTTCAAACAAGCCTTACCCGACAAACTTCGTTCTGCCTTTCTTTCGTTTGTTGACGTTGGTTGCTTTTTTGCTTATTCAGCCTCCTCTGATCAAAATTTGATTTTTCGTAACATTGTCCATACAATTTGCCGATGCTCCGAAGACCTTCCTTCCCAACGCAACAAAGAGCTCCTCGATCCGACGCTCCGTGTTGAACTGATTCGCGTTCGAACAAAACCATCGAAATTTTTTATATATATTTCAAATAACAAAAAATAATAGTAAAATCATTTCACGTTGAATAATTGGTGAAATCTAGAATGGATTTTTTTTTTTCAATTAAAAACAAGTGATTTGCCATTTTTCCAGAAAAGACAACGACCGTGGACAGGTTCATTGGCCATTCCTTTGATATCACCCCCCAGCCAGTGAATAATTAATGATCACACACACACAAACAAACAAGCGATAGTGTCTTGCGCGACGGGGAACAAACATGACAGGACGAACGTCACCAGCATCCTTGACGGAGGTGAAAATGAGCGCGGAGAAACTGGGCAGCACAGAAAAACGCATAAACTGGTGGGATTGACGACAGAAATAACCTGCCGCCCTAGGAGCTATTTTTAATTAAGCTTTTTGCGGAAGACATACTATGTATGATTAAATTTAAATTAAAATAACTTAACAAATGAGCTCTACGAAATCGCTCGAAAAATAAAAAATAACAAGCTATGGTCTCAACCTTAACAGTTGAATGTAAAAAGTGTTTTAATAGTAGTTTATGCAACAAGTTGCAAAAAGAGGATTTTTTCAGCACGAGTCGTACATTTATCTAACGAGGTTCACCGAGTTGGATAAATACGAAGAGTGCTGAAAAAATCAAGTTTTGCAACGAGTTCCATACAACATTTTTTTGCAATTCCAAAAAACACGCACTGAGTGAAATTTTATGTATTTTGTCAATAAATCGTTTAAATCAATAAAATGTTGAAAAGTGTTACTTTTCGAAACAAGTGCTGAAAAGTTCAACTTTTCAGCACCCATTTGAGTGCTGAAAAGTAGAACTTTTCAGCATTTATATTGAAAAGTGTTGCTATTCGATTCTGTTATTTTTGGTACAGAAAAGTAGGCTATTTCGTCGTTCAAAAATGACAGGAAAAGTAAGTAGTTTCACGACGGAATTGCAAAAATATTTTTAAGTGGGGCTGAAAAGGAAATTCACAAAACATCATCAGCAGATTGATTTTCTTGAAGAATTTCGGGAGCGATCTTCTTTTGCGTGATTTGCCTCCTCTTTCTTTCGCGGGTGAAGAAAATTCGCTAGCGAAATTGATTTTTTTGCGATTATTTCATCCCTGCCAACGATATTAGTGCAAAAAGCAAAGCATTATCGATCATTTAAAAGTTTTGTTGGCAAGAATGAAAAATATGAGGCTTTTGAGGACCTGATATTGAAGTCGAGAAATCTTAAGAAAGTTGAAGCCGAGATAGTCATCAGCAGGGAATTTAACAGCGACATCGCAGAATGGCACTGTCGCCGCAGTTCTTCGTCACTCGTAAAAATGAGAAAACCTCTTCTAACCGATCAAAACTTGAAAACACATACAATTCTCCAGCGAAAAATGTCGCTCTCTTTATTCATCACCCAGCGTTTTATAATTAAAAAAAAATGAAACATTCGTGAAATTTTCTCAATAAAAACATTTCAAAAATATGATCTGGTCTAAAATCGAGGACAACTACCTGGTTAAAAAATAACAAATTTTACTTGTGGAATCATAACTCTAGCTTAGTTTATGCTGCTTTCTACCTAGTTAATTCATTTCATTTTCGTTCGATGAAAACAAAAATTAAAGATGTTGGATGCATCCCACTTAGCAGAGCAAAAATAGCTAGGATGAACCAACGAAAGGCCCCAGAAACCTCCCCCAGAAGAAGGTTAATGACATCCTTAATCACGTGCTAGATTGCGACTGTTGGTTTCTATTATGTATGACGGCAACTGTCTTGCCGGTTTCTTTGTTGTTTATTTTCTTTTGCAAGTTAACTGCTTGGGAGGGCATTCCCCTCGACCAAAAGAGGCGCACACATCCCACATAGGATTCATTCGAGGGTAATTTGTTCCGCAAATCGTTCAGGAGTGGATTCACTTGGCAAGGAACACTACTTGGAATGATGCACGATGCTTGATGACAATTACTTGGACATAATGGGGGAAACTTGAGCCAAACATGCCTTTAACATAATATTTTTACGAAAAGTTTAATATTTTTGAACATGGTCTTAAAGCTCGATCTGCGGTGTCAATCCAAAATTGTAATAAATATAATTGTAATAAACTATAAACTAGCAGCATAAAAATAGATAGAAAGAGCTATCACTTGATGATTCTTGCACCAAAACATCAGGAAGTATAGTGAAATCTCTTGCAACGTTCGTGATTGCCACCATGAGCATTCTCTTTTTATCACTCTATCTCTGTTCAAGCGCACTTGTCGGAGATTGTTTTGTTTTCTCAGAAAACCACAAAGATGCGAGAGGGAAGAATGATTGTGAATGAGAGAGAAACAGAGAGTGTTACACGGGATTGTGTTAACACATGAGATAGAAACCGACCGACAAAAAATTTCTGCGCAGGCTCAACAAACTTTAAAGAAAAACGAGAAAAACCATTCGGACCAGTCCCAATATTTTTGAAAAATTCAATGTGCACGTGTTTTGGGGAACCCCAAACTTCATGCCTCACCTCGAGTTGAACCTGCTCAGTCATATTTGTTAATTCGTGTAGGTCGGTGTTATTTTTGCTGAAAATTTTGCAACGGATAATTGGAGCCTAACATTTCAAAAGGGCACATAACTTTTGTAAACAATAGTGTATCCCTTTCACTCGAATGACAGTTTACATAAGGTGTGAAAGAGACACACTCTTGTCTAAAAAAGTTATGTGCCCTAATGAAATGGCAAGCACGAATTGTAGCCGCCGAGAACGGAAAGTTTGATATTTTTACAACACTGATCATCAACATTCATCCAATGGTGATTTCGATTGGCCACAAACGTGTTTAGCTAAAGTTCCACTTATCACCTGTGATTGCAGCTCTCGTACTTGTGCGCATGTGTTTGTGTGTATTAGGTGTGTGTGTATGTTTTGAGCAAATACCTCAAACATCGAAGCAGTTTCAAATATCCTCAATCACACATACAAACAGCATCAAGCACTCACCCACGTCAGTAATTAAATTAATCGAAATCACTCGAGTGCAACGCGCTTGAGGCAAGCAAGAGTCCGCCAATACTTGCCACGGGGAATTCCTGTGGAGGCTTGATGATTTGTGTGTATTGGTGTGTGTGTGTTTGTGTGACATTGAATCATGTTACGAAGTGCTACTGAGCGGACCGGATCAGGTAAGTCGGAAGTCGTTGAATGGCGCTGCCAATAGCTGATACGTGCCGGTTGTGAAGAAGACGGTATGTCTTGCGGTAACTTAATTGCGTAATTTGGTTCTACTTGTGGGCAACGGCCTGAGCTGCTTAAGCTGTTGAGTCTTATCAGAAAGGCTGATTTCGAAGAATTGCAAGACCATGCCGCCGCACTGCTACAGTCATTCCACTTATTAGGACGTCAAAGTCTTCCAAATGTGGGATAAATTCTGGAGCAACATTTGAAAAGGGCGCATAAGCATTTTGCCAGCTAGAACTATTGTGCAAATTCCAGGACAACAGGTAACTTTTTAGCAAAACCCGCAGCGTTAAAAGATAGCTGGGAAGGCCAGCTTTGGTTTAACACATCGAGTTTTGTGAAAAAATACCTGTTGATTCGGAATTTGCAAATTAGTTCTAGCTGTCAAAATGCTTATCCGCCCTTTTCTCGTGTTGCTCCAGAATTGTAATAATTTTGATATCTATAGATATTATTTAATATGCAGATCGAAGTAGGTCGCGTGGCGGGTCGGACGCAAATTTTTGTGCTCCTGTCATTTTCATGGAGTTTTGATTTTTTTTTATGTTTGAGGCAAAATTTAAATGTCTTTAAAGTTATTTAAACGGTTTGCAAATGTTCTAAAACTTGTGCTCCTAGTGAAGAAGGAAACTGTTTGGTCCACGCCGGAAGTGAAAGTGAGAAGGAGACCATCAAACTGCCAAGGGAACCAAGAGAATTACTGAATTCGCGTTACGGACAGCTTTAAACCGGACGGTGCTGGGTGGCGTTAGTCATCAAATTCTGGTCTGAAGAGGATTACTAGAATTTGGCCAACTATGTGGAGCTGAAAGTCTGAATTTTTGGATCCGTCAGGATCGCCGCCTGTGGCCGTTATTTGGATGTGTGCTTCCTCCGGCATAGAACGGCTGTTCAAGATCATATTGTTCAAACCCGGTGAGGAATTTCCTTTTTGCATCTTATTTAATTTCAAGCGTTGAAGGAGTGGCCGTGGCTGAATGGTTACGGTGTTCGCTTTATAAGCGAATGATCCTGGGTTCGATTCCCATCTGCTCCCAACGAGAAAGTCAAAGAAATATAAATTCGTGAAACTCCTGAACATGAACGAAAAATCAAAGTTGCTCGAGGCGGGGTTCGATCCCTCGTCCAGGTTGATAAACAAAAAGGCTAACCACTAGTCCATCGTGGCTTGATGAGCTATGACTGGAATTAGGAATACTGTTACTGCTAACTATATACGCGCTGGGTCTATGTCCATTTGACAAAGATTCGGAAGTTCTAAATAACGTTTGAATCTGATTGATGCAAACGTTCTTCAGGGCGGGGCTTGTCGATAAAGCTGAGGTACCTCGCGCTCGGCTAGCCAGCGTAGAAATGGGTCACCGAAGCTCGGCAGAGCTAACACCTTTCAAATGCCTATGCGAGTTATTTGCATGTATAGAATGTCAAATTCTAAAATACATGGAAACAACTCAATTTGTAAGAAGCGGCCGCGTGGTCCCGTTTGATTGGTTGCACACACACACACACACACACACACACACACACACACACACACACACACACATACACACACACACACACACACACACACACACACACACACACACACACACACACACACATATATTATTTAATATATTATTATTTTTAGATGTTAATCTTAACCTTCAGTTTGCTTTAGTTTTGACAGAAGTGGACACCACCAAAGCCCAATACACCCCTAATATCCCTTCGATCCTTTGTTCAACAGTTAAACAATAAAAATTCATTAAACTGAACCATTGCACACGTCTCCGCTCTGAAATGACTTCCCGCACGCCCATACGTGCGTTCATAACTTCTTGAAGCCCATAACTTATAAGACTGACACAATAAACAGTCAAACTCGCCTCCTTGTTCCCCTCACAATCCTTCAAGCCGATGTCAACAACCATTTGACACACGGACCGAAACGGAACAGGGGAGCCCTGCATGCCTACTTTCCCCCCGACAAGGCTCTCCTCCAACACCAACGACATATTACATAACCTCTTCGAGTCACTCACCAACCGAATGAACTCCTCGGCTCTACACCCATCCGCCGAGGGGTCCACCGTCAGTCACTCATGCCCAAACTCAATCCTGTCAACGCGGGGTCTCCTTTCGCACGGCTTCCTTTGTTCCACGCACGGAGGAGAGCGTCAAAACAAACCGTTTGAGCGCTCGCGTTGCTCGCGAGCGCGCACGCGCTCTCATCCCGTTCGAGCAGTTGAGAGCCCCCCCCCCCCAGGCTTTGGCTCTCTCGCAGGACCTAACCACGAGCCAGGAACCGAAGTGCGAGCTCAGTTTCGCGTTATCCTCGCTCGCGTTCGGTAGTGCACAGAGCTTGCTGGTGCACCCGGAAGAAGGTGTTGTTGTCGCTCGGAATCACGCAACTTTTTGACAGCGGCGAGCTGTGAGTGCTCGCGGCAGAGCCAGTGGAATGAGTGTCGTCGGTGGTTCGATGTGTAGAGCACGCGGTGGAGGTTGAGGCAGGTCTGAAAATTGTGGGGGTGCTTGAGGGATCCAGAGAAGGCACGGGGGGAAATAGGACACTCGTGGGAGCGAGTTGTGCTCCAGAAAAGATAGAAGAAAAAACGAGGAAAATCTTCGCTCATCATGCGATGCCACGGTCTCTGGTGTTGTTGATTATTTTCTTGCGCAAAGTGTGACGTTTCGGGGCGGGTGACAGCTGGCGCGGCGTCAAATCCGCGCCCGTTCCAGACAGGGACTGGTGTCAGCCGGATAAGCTGCAGGGAAGAAGTGCTAATAACGCGCTGTCAGTCAGATTAAGGGCAACGAGAGCAAGCAATTTTCTGGGTGGTGGCGATGTAAACAAGCACCTCCCTGCCTGCAGAAGCTGACAACTGTGTGAGTGGTGCTCGTGACAGACGCCGTCAGCGGGATGAGCACTGGATTTGTTTGTTGGTAAACAACACGGTGAAGCAGGAAGAGTCAAAGTTTGCTGGAGTTCGTTCAACTGGATAACAAATTCTTCACCGGAACTCGTTTGTATTTGCATGTAGGTGTGTTTACACGTGTGCATTCAGTACTTGATAGTGCATCGAGTCGGAGAAAGTGGATTAAAAAATTAATGATGATGATCTGTGTGTGTGTGTGCGTGCACCGTGATTCGGTTCGATCCACCGGAAGAACCCACGGGAGGGTGAAATTTACATAATTGCATACATCCAGGGGCAGCAGAAAGAGCAAAAGGGAAAGCAAAATAACGCGTCGCTGCACAGATTTTTGCCGCTTGGCGCCAGATTGGGGAGGCTTACAAAAAAAAAGTTAAAAACATTACACTGAACGATTCAGTAATTACATAAAGCAGTGATTTACAACGGTCGGTGGGCGTCGAGACGCGATTCGGATGGCCCGGAAAAAGCTTCCGTGGACGCCGGTGGGCCGGAATGCTCGTAACTTGGCACAGAATCGACACGGCGCGGTGACGAAATTGGAGTTGCAGTGGAATGAAGTCATTTCCAGTGGAAGTGACCAGTATACCTTGGGGCAGAATGACACGGAAAAGTTGAAATTTAAAAATTGTAGAAAAAAAGAATGTTGTCCTATGGGCTATATTTCTTATGCGGTGTCAATCCAGAAAATCGTAAAGTGTCACGCGGTTTTTTTTCCTTTTTTCATAAAATTATTTTTATTAGGCCCGCGGCCTACTCGGGGTTAGTAGGAGAAGGGATTGATGTTAAAAGACGCAACGCAACAAGTCACTGTTGAGTGAATTTTTCTAGAACAAAAAGCGAATGACGTAATATGAGATAAACAGTGCAAAGGGGCGGAGCATACGTCTCCCTTCTTGGCCAATAAAAGCCGGCTCGGTCAGTCCAGGGAAATCATTTTATCGCTGGACGCCGTGGAGTGAATGCTACCCTGGATCTGGAGGTCCAGATTTAGTTAGCTGAAGAGCAGATGACCTCGAGCTTTTCCAAAATTGTTTGTCATATTGGTCATGTGTAACATAATCCTGCATCTTTTTTTAATAAAAAAGGGATATGCACCAGGAAGAAAAATGAGTGAATTGTTCCACCGAAGTTGAAACCGCCATTCCAGTTTTTTTGTTCTTCTGACATCAACAACAAACAAGTTGTCAAACTATTTGCCATCGATCAAAGTGAGCCTTCTGGTGAAAATTTGGCGAAAGAGGCCCATTGGAAAATACAACATCGACACCTTTTCTGAATCCACATATAACTTAGTCAGTTCGGCTTAGATCAACTTGGGGTGTTCTAGACAATTGTTCCCCATATTATTTTTGATATAAATCTGAGGTTTCAGGATTGTTGGTTCGATAGAAGATTTTTTGCTGTTATAGAAAATGGAAAAAATTGCAGATTTCCCATGCAAACTTACATGCTAAAGAGCTGTGACGAAACCTAAACCAAATTTGCTGAAAATTTCAGGGGAGCTTCTGTGGACAACAAACAATGATTTTATCAACAATGCAGCGTAAAGCGTCCAATTTCCCGTCCCGGGAAAAAAATTCCCGGGAATTCCCGGGATTTCCCGGAAAAAAATATTTCCCGTTTCCCGGGAAATTTCTAAATTTCCCGGGAATTCCCGAAATTCTTGCGGAAGTATACATTTTCTAAACCTCTTGGAACCATTATTTGAAAATGCTTTGAAAAAAATATCAAACGAAAAATCTCAACACGATTTTGTTCAATTAAATTTATTGTTTAGTTTATGTATCAGGTTATAAGAAATTTTGACATCAACATTTATTTCTGATGTTATTAATTTCTGAAAAAAAAAACCGGAAATAGATCTTGTCTAATGCAAATGATTTACTACAATGTAGGTATGCTTTTTATAGAATCATTGATGTTATTTCGTTAAAAAAAATTATTAACCCTTTAGTGCCATAGTAAAATAGAGAGCTTTTTTGTTTACCATAATCAAATGAGATGAAAATCGAATTGGTATCGTTAAATATTTCAAATATTTTTATGCAAGATTACATGGTTTTAACGATATTACAAAAAAAATACAAACAAAAACCATAAAAAAATCATTAAAATACTACTTTGTATGGTTTGAGTGGCACTCAAAAAATTAAAAATATCTATTCAAAACCTGCTCCAATTATTTGAAAATATTCAGTTGTTTGAAGTAAAACAAACATGAGAAGTTAGATTTTAAGGAAATACTGAAAAGCATTACCATTTTGTTTAAGAACTGAAACCAGTATGACTTGTTTTAGAAAAGTTATTTGTCATGAAAAACATAATTTCTGAATGTTTTTTTTTTTTCATTATAAATTTATGTGTCAAACCACACTATCTCAAACTGGTCACAGAGGCAAGTTCAAAAGAAATTTTATGATTGTGGAGTATCGATTCATTTTACTCACTGTCAAAACACTTTGATAAAAATATACTTCCCATAAAGAAATACATGAGAAATTTGTTTTATTTGAAAAAAAAAATCAAGCTGTTAATTGATCTTCACATTTATTTTAACCACTAAAGTCGCCTATACAATTTTGATGCAATTTTCAATATATTTAAAATTTCCCGGGAATTCCCGGGATTTCCCGGGAAATTGGTTGAAAATTTCCCGTTTCCCGGGAAATTTGTAACCACGGGAAATTGGACGCTCTAATGCAGCGGCATTTTTGCATTTCCAAGGAGCCATGAACCACACTAATGCACCTAGGTTATTTACACACTTCCTGGAGTTAAGACTGTTCGTCCAATACCGTAACAAGCAGAATATAGTCGGATTTTGAAAACTATCCCAACTTTTCCGTGCCTTCTCCACGCAAGGTTAACTGCCCTGCAGGCCATCGTCATCAGCCACGGTGGTGCGAAAAGGCATACTTCAGGTAGTACGCCATGACGATTGCCTTCATTACTCCTAATCCGCCCCCAAGTAGACTACTTAGCCCAAATGGACACCCATTTGGCCAGCAAACCCCTCTCGGCCCATTCAGGTGATTACTCTTGCCACTACCACGTTTGAACTTCTACTCTGCTTCCCGTTTGACGAACGGCCATTGGAAAACCCCTGGATGTATGCAACGAGAAACGTTGATGTAGCGTTTTTTTTTGTTCTAATGCATCGCTTATTCAACATGTAGATTCTCCAACGAGTACCGTTCAAGCTTGAATTAAAGCACATTTATGAATCAGAATGTGCTGTGTTACAAAACCCATATCGTTGCAACCAGTTAAATGAACACGTGGGTGTGTGATTAATGAATGAATAAAAAGGAGGAAAAAACAGTGTTGATAATCCACCCTACTTTTGTCACGAAGGGCTTCGTCCTGGCGAGGGTTCTTTTGTTCGTGAAGAAGCCACAGGAAAAAAGTGAAAAAAATAAATGTAGGATGTGTGAATCCCGAAGGAAACAATAGTCCCACCCACAGCCGAAACGGATTAAGTGGACCGTCCGGGCGAGGAATTCCAGTCCAAGTTGAGGGAGGGGGTGGCTTAAGCGTCAAGTGTGTTGTTCAAAACTCCAAAAATCCCGCTCTGGTGACAACGAAACTCGCGCGGGCAAGTGTTGTTTTCGGAAGGTTGTTTATTTTCCCGGTTTTCCGTTTTATTTCCCCGAGAAAGTTGTGAGCAAAAAATGCTCCCATTCGATCGTTCAACAAAAACAACAACAACAGCAACGGCAATTTCGGCTCAACTGACCAACGGCAGGTGCAATGCGACCACAGCGGTACAAAAATGGCGATTGTTGTTCCGGTGTTGTTGTGGCCACGATGGCTAGGACGGCGTACGGTTGGGGAAGTGCGACGGAGCGGCAGCGGCGGCGGCCCCGTCGACACGGTCTGGGATTTATGGCCGGATTGGTCGCGTTGCTAGTGGCCACCGTGGGAGCGACCGGACTGATGGGAGCCGGTGCGAGCAGAGTTTTCGGTGAGTTGAGTTTTTTTTTTTCAACACATGTTATGGAGTTGGAAATTGAGGTTAAGGTAACAACAATTGGTCAAATACATATATATTTGCACGTTAGACGAAAACGGATATAAATCCTGTAAGAAAATCCGGTAACACTGTGTTGTTGAATTGGATTTCTATCCGTATATGATTAAGCGATAAGGCCAATATAAATGTAAAAATGTTAAGACTTTTCTTTGATGATTGGAAATCTGATAAGTGACTTTATAAAAGATATCGTTGGAATTGCAACAAAAACACATAAAATATGTAAATATAGCAGCAATAATGATATCAAAATCCATATTTTTACCTTTTGTTGTATGAGTAATGAAGTAATGTTTCAAGATCTGCTAAGCCTAAGTAATCGTAAATTTCCCGAAACCGGCGAAAATCGAGAAATAGATAGTTTGATGATTTTTTGCCACAAAAAGTTGAGAAAGTTGGGAATCTAAAGCATCCTTTTTTAGCCTTCCTCACTGAGGTAAGGCTATAATCCTGCTCTAAAAATGAACTTTTTATTAAAAGCTCGAAGACCCACCTTCATATATACATATCGACTCAGAATCGAAAACTGAACAAATGTCTGTGTGTGTGTGTGTGTGTGTGTGTGTTTGTGTGTGTGTGAGTATGTATGTGTTCAAAAATCTTGCCAAGTTTTCTCAGCACTGGCTGAACCGATTTTGATCGAACCAGTTGCATTCGACTTGGTTTAGGGTCCCATACATCGCTATTGAATTGTTTGAAGTTTCGATAAGTAGTTCAAAAGTTATGTATAAAAATGTGTTTTCACATATATCCGGATCTCAATTATATGCATGTAAACGATGTCCGGATCCATCATCGAACCCATCGTTGGTTAGGTAATCAAAAGACTTTTCCAACAAGTCCACAACATTGAAGATCTGGCAACCCTGTCTCGAGTTATGACCGCTTATGTGATATTTATGTACTTTTTTGAAGCCGGATCTCACTTAAATGCATGTAAACGATGTCCGGATCCATCATCTGACCCATCATTGGTTAGGTAATCAAAAGACCTTTCCAACGAGTCCATATAATTGAAGATCTGGCAACCCTGTCTCGAGTTATGACCACTTAAGTGATATTTATGTACTTTTTTGAAGCCGGATCTCACTTAAATGCATGTAAACGATGTCCGGATCCATCATCCGACTCATTGTTGGTTAGGTAATCGAGAGACCTTTCCAACGAGTCCATATAATTGAAAATCTGGCAACCCTGTCTCGAGTTATGACCACTTAAGTGATATTTATGTACTTTTTTGAAGCCGGATCTCACTTAAATGCATGTAAACGATGTCCGGAACCATCATCCGACCCATCGTTGGTTAGGTAATCAAGAGAACTTTCCAACGAGTCCACATAATTGAAAATCTGGCAACCCTGTCTCGAGTTATGACAACTTAAGTTATATCTGTGTACTTATTTTTCTGGACCTAAAAAAATAGCTGAAATATGTGTCCAAACCACTCATATTACCCATTGTTGGTAAAAAGTGAGGAAGGCATCAACCACATAGGTGGATTAAGTTAGTTTTTTTAAAAAAAAAATACACTCTATGGGTCAAATCTCGATACACCGCTCGAAATTTCTAAATACAAAAAAAAGCAATTTGAACAATACCAATGAACTATTTACGAGGAAATTTCGGGTGAGTTTTCAAAAAGCCGTAAAAGCCACCGTGACCTCTGACACTAATTTTCGTTTTTCTCCAAAATTAAACAAAATTTCATTAATTTTTAGTTTGTGGCACTTGAAGGACGTGTAGATGAACAATCTCAAGTATTTTCAGTTCAGCACATTTTATGCAACGAATATTTTCAAAGTTTACATCGACCTCCTCTTCAAGACTGGCTCAAAAAATCGAGGGGTTAAGAAATAATTCATTTAAAAATATCCCAATTTCAAGCCATGCAATCAACTGAAAACAATCAACAAAAAACCTTCGTTGGCCCTACTTTGTTCTGCCGAAAAGATATTGTTATATTGATCAAATACCCATATCGGAGGGCCGAAGTACCCTAACGGAACCCGGAATATCTCCGGTAAAATTGGGCCATATTTGTCCCCCATCGACCGTGTAAAAAGTGACGAACTGTCACTTTTTACACGGCGCTCACGCACATTATCAAAACAAACATTTGGTAGTGTGTGTGAGAACTAAAAAGTGACCCCATTCGTTTGACAACAGTAGGTGTCAAACCATCGGAGTTTGAATGTAGTGTTTCAAAGAATTAATAATTCAATTCAAGACCAGGAAGTAAATTGGACATGGCTTGTGGGGTAATTTGGAAACCTTTTGTAGGGTAGTTTGAACAAATTTTGTGGAATCATTAGGACAAATTTTGCAGGATGAGTTGAACATTTGTTCGTTGAACCTGGTTTTATTTTATCAACTACGGATTTTGTGATAAAAATTTTGATACAAATAATAATTTGTGGAGGTAATTTGGACACTTTTTGATTTTTGTGATAAAAATAAATTTCTAAACTACCCTAAATTCACCTATAGGTATACTTTCATAAAGATAGAGTCATCACATTTGGCATTCATTTTGGCAAACATTTAAAACAATGTTCGAATTTGAATCGGCTTTTCTGTGCATCTGAGCATCTTTTAGCTAATTAAACCTTTATCAATGCTACACATCTATCGCTTTGAAAATGCCTAAATGCACCGTTTGATAACTTACTGACTACTAACTAACCTACTCGAGCGCACCCAATTAATATCCACAAAAGATAATCCCCAGCCCATTACCGGAACCAGGTTTAGCTGCGATCAAGCCCCACGCAACCCGAAAAACTAGGTTATTTTGCGAATTCACTCGAAGCTCTCAATTTTAATGCAAATCCGTATGTAAATTTAAACTTCCCTTCCCAAATGAGCAACCCACACAACAAGTGCGAGACTGGTTAAACATGGAAGCTTTTAAATGGTTTCGCGAGTCACACCTTGCTCTCGGTGGGTTTCAAACTAGATCTGAAATAAATTGTGCACTTTGCAGTTACGCGAAACTTTTTGGAACTTGAATTTCCGTCATTTTTTATCATTGAATTGACCTCTCAATTTTTAGAACGTAAGCCTCGGAAATCGTCGACGTGCCTTCCAAGTAGAAATGATATGAAGTTGGCTTAATTCTCAGGAATCAACGATTCTCGCATCACTGTTCTTCCAGCATCATCGCGTGCCATCTGTGCCACGCTGGTAATGTTATTTCTCTCAAATCCCGAAATTTCTGCTGTTTTTCTTCCAACACTACCACCCCCCGAGCACAGCACAGCTGGCTCAACATGTCCCGATGTGCCGCAACTTTTCTCCACTGCCGAAACCTGCCGATCAAAATCTTCTCCTAAGCGTCAACCACCGACCGGATTAAATCTTCAAGCTAGTGTTTTGAAAAAAACATTTGGCGAAAAGCTGCACTGCGTTCTGACTTTGAACGAAGCATCAGCTGGCACTTTGGTTCGAGTTAAAACTCGATTTTTCCGCAGCTTGGAGCACCCCAAATAGCGAGGCAGATTGCAATCTGAGTTTTCTTTTTTTTCTGCATGGTACCTCGCGTTTGGTGTGACTTTTCCGGAACCAGAAATTGAAAGCAAAACATCAGAAAGTGGCACTGCTGGAAAGTGCCAAAAAGCAAATGAATTTTCCTGAAAGTGAATCGAAACTTTCCGACACCATATGGGAACCGAGCTGGCCGAGGACGTGTCCTGTTGCCGGGGGGGTGCTCGGAATAGTTTGTGGCAAAATTAGTTCAATTTAGCGAAAGTTGGCTCGGGACGAAACACTCGTTGATCTGGAGAGTTTAGGAGCTTGTTGGTTGATTCCAGCTTGGTGATACACTTTTCATGGCTGGAACTCTGGTAATTTCGCACACTTGATTAGACGCTTCAAATTTGATAGTTTTAATTTAGTTCGTGGGAATAGTATCTGACCTTTCACGTTAACAACGGAGCTCGTTCCGTATAAATTGCATGCTTAATATTTAAACATAGACATGATGTAGCTAACAACCAGCAGAATAGTTGCAATGCATAACAACTTGCAGAGATTTTTATTTAATTAAATATATTTTAGTTGAACTCCGATTCTTGGTCGAATGGTCGCCACCGCAATTGAAGCATTTGGCTTCGATTTTCTCGTTGATTGTGTTGCAAGCTTGAGTCTTTCAGCACACTCACATCCATGTCGTACAGGCCTCGGAGGACCTGTTTCATGGTGCGTTTCATGGCTGTAGAATTCAATCTTTGTGTTGTTCAAGAAATTTCGAACGTATTTGTAATCTTTTCTGCCAGGTAGCAGAATTTTGAGTACAAAGTATACTCCAATCCTAAAATGTCATACAACATATAACAAATTACCCTCAAGCACTCTGCAATTTGCACAGCGTTAAATCGAATAGACACCCTGCCTGGTGCTCTCGAGACTTAAAACAAAAAAACGACCCACCCCTTAAACTAAGTTATAAACTATTTTTCCTTGCAAAGTGGCACAAAATTCCAGGGTGGTCGTGGTTCTGCGATGAATTAGTAGCTCAGTAACTCTCGCAGGGTCATCACAATTTCAACGGACACAACACAACTTTTTCCGAGGGGGGAATCGGGAGCCAACCAAAAAGCCAAACTCAAAGGTCTCGCCTGCGCAACAGATTAAATTATGAGTTTGTGGAAACTATTTCGCTCGGAGCTGCTTGCATTTTTGCGTCCGATGATGGAAAAGTTCTTGGACATCGGATTCTGGACGGCATCACGATTATCAAGCCGGGCTAAATAATATTGATTTTGTGTACTTATGCGGCACGAGCTTCATTGAGTATGGAGTTTTGCGCGGTTTTGGCGTAAAGATAGAGATCAATTTAGCAAATCATCTGCGCAAAACAGAAAAAATAGGCAAATCATTTGCGCAACACAGAACAAATCAGCAACAAAGCATAAAATAATGAACAATTGAAGCAGAAGAACACTAAGACATTAAAACATTAAAACATTAAAACATTAAAACATTAAAACATTAAAACATTAAAACATTAAAACATTAAAACATTAAAACATTAAAACATTAAAACATTAAAACATTAAAACATTAAAACATTAAAACATTAAAACATTAAAACATTAAAACATTAAAACATTAAAACATTAAAACATTAAAACATTAAAACATTAAAACATTAAAACATTAAAACATTAAAACATTAAAACATTAAAACATTAAAACATTAAAACATTAAAACATTAAAACATTAAAACATTAAAACATTAAAACATTAAAACATTAAAACATTAAAACATTAAAACATTAAAACATTAAAACATTAAAACATTAAAACATTAAAACATTAAAACATTAAAACATTAAAACATTAAAACATTAAAACATTAAAACATTAAAACATTAAAACATTAAAACATTAAAACATTAAAACATTAAAACATTAAAACATTAAAACATTAAAACATTAAAACATTAAAACATTAAAACATTAAAACATTAAAACATTAAAACATTAAAACATTAAAACATTAAAACATTAAAACATTAAAACATTAAAACATTAAAACATTAAAACATTAAAACATTAAAACATTAAAACATTAAAACATTAAAACATTAAAACATTAAAACATTAAAACATTAAAACATTAAAACATTAAAACATTAAAACATTAAAACATTAAAACATTAAAACATTAAAACATTAAAACATTAAAACATTAAAACATTAAAACATTAAAAAATTAAAACATTAAAACATTAAAACATTAAAACATTAAAACATTAAAACATTAAAAAATTAAAACATTAAAACATTAAAACATTAAAACATTAAAACATTAAAACATTAAAACATTAAAACATTAAAACATTAAAACATTAAAACATTAAAACATTAAAACATTAAAACATTAAAACATTAAAACATTAAAACATTAAAACATTAAAACATTAAAACATTAAAACATTAAAACAATAAAACATTAAAAAGTTTCAACTTCAAATAACACATTGAAAACATGGAAAAATAAAACATGACAAATTGATAAATTGATAAATTGATAAATTGATAAATTGATAAATTGATAAATTGATAAATTGATAAATTGATAAATTGATAAATTGATAAATTGATAAATTGATAAATTGATAAATTGATAAATTGATAAATTGATAAATTGATAAATTGATAAATTGATAAATTGATAAATTGATAAATTGATAAATTGATAAATTGATAAATTGATAAATTAATATTTTTTTCAATAATAAAATAATGAAACAGAATAAAAAAACTTTTAAAAATCAAGAAAACTTTCAAATACAAGACACGCCCTCAAAAACTAAACAACCCGAAACAAACTCAAAAATTCCAAGAAAAATTCCTCGAACGATAAGTTTCAATTAACGTCTGGTCGAAAGTTTTCTTTTGCTTCTGTCGAAACAGATGAACAGTAGGTGGAGGCTACGTGGGACAAACCGAACTTCGCGCACTCTTCCGGCCGAATTGCTTCGAGTTGTTTGTTATTGTGGCCAAAGTTTTCCAAGTTCCTCTTACTTTACAGAGGAAGTACTTCGGCGGAACAAACTTCCCTCCTGAAATGGCCACTTTTGGGTTATTTCTTGCTGCAATTTTCGCACATTTTCATAAATGCCAAAATTTCATATTCTTTATTTTAAAAATTTCTCGTGTGATTCCTGCTTTAAAGATAATTTTAACAAAGAATAACGTAATTCCTGGACGACCCCCGAAAAAATTAACACCAAAGAGAAACTTTCTATTCCTGGCGAACCGTGTCGCGAAAAACTAAAAAAGATGAAACTTTTACCTCACATTATCGATTTATCACCAGCAACGCTTCGTTCGATGCCCGGTTCCCAGCTTCCCCGCCAGAGGACGCGGAATTTTTGGGGTAGCTTCCACCCCAAAAAGTACACAGCCAAGTTTCGGCGTCGTTGCTTTCGGTCGTAGTGACAAGTTAATTAAAATACAATTCGCTTCGGGCTGTTGTTATCGACAACTTTTTCGTCTTTTTACCGGCTTCCGAAAAGTGGGCGGGCGAGGCGGGGACGAAGGAAAATTGGAAAATTGAGAACAACACACTCACACCATGTTTCTCTGTGTACACGTGTATTTCGGGAGCTAAATTTGGGTCGATTTTGGGGAAGATAAATTGGGCAGCAATTTATACTGTTGTCGAAACTTTTTTTTGCTGTTGCGTTCTCAAATTTGGAACGATCCCGAGGGCTGTTGTTTCAGTGTAATTTGCCTAATTGTTACGCGTCCGGGAGGGGAGGGATGTGAACTCCCCCCGCCCCCTCCTTTGCTTCCGGATGGTTTAGGAAAAGCAGGAATTTCAGAGTGCGTGAATCGATATTGCGTACGGAGATCAAGTGTCAAGAGTTCTTTACAGGTATTTGATTGCGAGCAATAAAATTTTATCGCTTGCTGTATTGATATTAGTTCATAATTGACCGAAATCGTTGATTCTCAAAAGATCCTTGGTAAATGCTATACTGCCCCTGATCGCATAAATGTCCCATATGCATTTTCATCGATTTCGAGTTATTGATGCAGTTTGATTGAAAATTGTGTGCTCTTTCGAAAGAGCCTATAACATCCAGTACTTTGTTCTAGAAACCAAGAGGAAAACCAGTTTTTTCGCGAAAATTTAACACGTAGCCTTATGGATGGGACAAACTTCAAATGCGTTTTTCTCAGCTTGCTGTTTTTGCATATGGGACATTTATGCGAACATGGGCAGTATAGTATATATTAAATCCTCCGTTCCGGTGGGCATACTGAACCCAAATTCCAAAGCTTGATTGGACGTAACAGGAGCTGGCGCTCCGCCTTTTATTTTAAATAAGATTTAACCCGTGAAAAAAGATTTTTTTTCAAAAATGTCACTTTTTGAGGCATTTTGGCCACTAAAGCGTTTGATTAGTGCGGTGCCTGTGGGGACGCGCAGTCCTGTTTTTTCTTGTTATTTTCGTCTCTTTTCTGTCGCTACTTGTGTGCATGGGGTGATTGGTTTGCTTCTTTTTATTTTTTTTATTTTTCAATTTGCCAAATTTTAATTTTTTTTTGTGTGCGCGTTCGTTGGCCGATGAGTTTTTTTTTTGTTCTCTTTATATAGTTTTCGATAGAAACGATCCGATTTTTTTTAAGACAAGCAAGTCGTATTGCTGAATTTAGTCCTTTCCATATCAACGAGGATCGGAAGGCACGTCGATGAATATGTTTTAAGGCTTATGATATAAAATAATTTTAATGAATGAAGCCCTTCCTACATCACCGTTGATCGGAAGGCACGCCGACGAAGAATTTCTGGAGATTCGCGGTCGAATTAATACTATATTTAAATCTCTAGATAACTATCTTTCCGCAGCCGGCTGCCTAAGATTTTAAAAATTCAACCGATAAACAAATTGCTTATGGTCGCATCACCTACCACAGTGAATCCTGACCTCATACCCATCTTACTAACCCCTCAAAACTCATGTGGTACTTTGTCGGAGACGCAGCCGATTTAGCGGTCCCATCACTCAAGTATCGGACTAACATTCCCATCCACTTCTCGTGTCTTACATCTGGCGTCGGCATTGATCAGCACGATAGGGACCTTTGAAAATTGCGAAGGGGTGATGATTGGTTCCTACTTTTCATCTGTGGCCCACGGAGCAATGTTTGGGGGTCCTGGTCAATAACGAAGTAGCTGCTACGGGTAGACACCAATGCTATGCTATGCATTTTGTCCACTAAAGCGTTAATTTTCAACATCACTGGTGTGTAGGCCAGATCCTTGCGCATCTTTTGGTATATATAACATTGAAGTTTGAAGTACCTTGGAGCTCGATACAGACCTTCAAAGTTTAGCAATTTTTCGAAAAATCGTCCCCGGCAAAAAAGATATGCGTCGCAACTCGCGACGCCCGATTTGCCATTTTTTTTATTTTTTTATCTCCTAACAAATTAAATACTTTGAATGCATTAAATAATTAAAATACTTTAAATACAATAAAAACATCAAATACGTTAACAACTTTAAGCACATAAAGTACTTTAAATACTTAAGAAAACTTTATATAAGTTAAGGTGAAGCCGTTGATCATTTTCAAGCACATAGTTTTTTTTTTCGCTATATACTCGTTGACACCGCTTGAGACCGTTGAGACAGAGTCTCCTTCAAAAATCTCATGATTTTTTTTGTTAGTAAGATAAGGTATTAGCTTTCCAATGCCTCCCTAACGACGATGCTATGGGGAGGACTTCCATAATAAACCCGTCGCCGAGCCCTCCGAGCTACGATGCTATGGGAAGGTCTAACAAGATTAATAAGACGACTTAAACCGCCAGCATGCATTTCGATCAATGATTGAACTAGAACGACCAATTTCCCGTCCCGGGAAAAAAAATCCCGTGAATTCCCGGGATTTTCCGAAAATAGATATTTCCCGTTTCCCGGAAAATTTCTAAATTTCCCGGGAATTCCCGAAATTCAAGCAAAAGTATACATTTTTAAACTGCTGGTAATTTTTTTTTACCAACAAAAAAAACTGAAAGAACTCGATTTTTTTTATTAAGTTAAAAAAAACTAAATATTAATCATTATTTTTTATATTTAAACAAATTTAAAGACAGCTTATATACAGTCGACTCTCTGGCTGTCGATCTTCTCGATATCAATAATTCTCCATCTATCGATTAATTCTTCAGTCCCTTCAAACTGCATACTACGATTGTCTTTATTCCACGATATTTTCTCTTGCTCGAAGGATCTCTTCCTCGACGGTCCCTTGGATTATGTTTGCTTTAAAAATCTCTTCCGGTTGTCAATAATTTCACTTTCTCATGGCTTGCATAGACATTTTTCTGAGCGAAAAGAAGCTTTGAAGGGTGTTTGACATTAATTTGTTTTTGTTTGATGGTCGTTGCCATGATTCTCTCCCATAGATGGGTATCAAGAAAAAAATATTTTCAATCGAGTCTTCATTTTGCATCGTTCTGTAAACTCTTCTCTTCCTCGACGGTCCCTTGGATATTGACAACCAGAGAGTCGACTGTATTTAAAAAAAATATATATATTTTCTTGAAGTTGTATGCTTTTTACAAGCAGCGAACGCATTAATTGAACCTAACACTTATTTTGACCATTATAGTAATTACGAGTGGGTCTCGTGGCGCAGGGGTAGCGGCTTCGGCTGCCGATCCCGATGATGCTATGAGACGCGGGTTCGATTCCCGCCTTATCCACTGAGCTTCTATCGGATGGTGAAGTAAAACGTCGGTCCCGGTTTCTCCTGTCTCGTCAGAGGCGCTGGAGCAGAAATCCCACGTTAGAGGAAGGCCATGCCCCGGGGGGCGTAGTGCCAATAGTTTCGTTTCGTAATTATTGTTGCAAAATATTAATCAAAACCAGGATCAGAACAATTTTCGATAAATTTCAAATTTCCCGGGAATTCCCAGGATTTCCCGGGAAATTTGATGAAAAATTCCAGATTGCCGGGAATTTTGTTACCCCGGGAAATTGGTCGCTCTACTTTGAACACTTAAACCTATTTTAATGCAACAACACACACGACGTCATCCCTCCCGATCAACGATTATGTAGGAAGGACTTCTTTGGTTATATCAATCAATTAAATAAAGAAACGAAAATTAACGTCACCACACCATAAATTGAACAAATTTTTTCTGCTTACGGGCAAGCCAACCAGAATGAAACAAAAAAAAATCTTTTCTTATCACACACAATGCCACAAAACTGACCGTGCGTCACTACCCAACAAATTGAACTCAAAAATGAACCGCCCTAATTCTCCATACAATCTTTGGAGAAAAACTATCGGCCCTGTCTAAATATTTTTGAAAATTTTGATAATCGAGTCTGGAATGCAGTTTTAAACGATTTGTAAAGTTTTTATCAATAATAATTTTGAATTTTAGCAAAAAAAATTACTTGATTTTTGGTAAAATTTTGAAGGAGGAAAAAATAGGTGTATACAAGTTTATTTTTGTGCATAATTTGAAGAAAGTTAAAATTCAAATAATTCGCAAAAAATACCCAAAATCTTATTTATATTAAACTTTGAGAAATCGCGTGTTTTCGCATTTCTTAAAAGTGTCCTTACAAACTGTGTACAAAGTACACGCACGCGACTGCCGGTAGGTTAAATCAGCTTCATCGGTCGTCCTGTTGCTGGCTACGGCCATCCGAAGGATCTCCTACAAGCTCAATCAATCAATCAGGGCTGAATAAATTATCGAACAAATTGGCCCCGTGCGCCATCGTCGTCGTCACCGTTCCTGAATGTCTTTGAACCACCCACACCCCAACAAATATTCAAATTTGACTGTTGAATATGCAGCGCTATCGCGCTGACAAATAGCCTTTCTACATTGTTTTTTTTTGCTGTGAGTTTTGCTTTCAAGCCTTTGACCATGAATCCGAAAATAAAAAGATGGGGGAAAGTTTTCCGGACTCCGTAGCTCTCAGCAAAAGAGAAGGAGACCAACGGGATTAAGTTGTTGTGTGCACGGTGGAACTTTCCTTTCCTCTTTGGACGCCGCCACGGTGGCGGTCATCATCCTCAATCGCCATCCTCGTGGCAACTCGTTAGCATTCACCGTGCAGAGCTTCTGTCCAAAAGTTCAGGATTTGGTTGATGGTGTGCTGTTTTGACACAATTCAAAACATAGACGTTGGTATTTTGTAGGAAAACATTAAATCAAACTCGTCGACGTGCCCCCCTAGCAGCGATGCTGTGTACTGGGCTGATTAAATCGATTTTGAAAAAAATGATTTTCGGAAGAAATGCCACTTACGCCAAGTAGGCATAACAGCTGCGACAGCCGTGCGTGCGTGAGGAGGCAACTCCCTCGACCATTAGTCGATGACGAGGAGCGGCTGCGTGCATTAACACGTCGAATCATGTTCGTCAAATTGGTCAAGAACATGTGAAAGGGAGGGGTGAAAAGAAGTTCTGACCGTTGAGCTGATGATTATGTACTCTTTCTGCATAATTGCGTATGCTCTTTGATTAGATTGAGACGTCGTTGGTGGTGGTGATGATGATGGTTGGGGGGGGGGGGGGGGATTGTGTAGACTTCCTAATCCGTTGTGTGGGTGATGATATGATGAAACTCTTCACCCACATACATCTGCACTTGGCAGTGGAATTAGCAGAATACGTGATTACAAGACCCGGCAAGGATTATCGCGCACTCGTGATTCCAGGAAGGATTGTGCTTAAAGTGTTGCTACGGGGCAGTGATTTGCCGTAAATAGAAGAGAAATTTGAAGAGCAGCATGAAAATCTTGAAAATCCACATTTTAACGCCCACAACCTTCAAAATCTCAAATCCTTGTAGCAAACGCCATAATACTGGAGTAGCAGAAATGCTTATGCAGGCAGTCACCACGGGGTGTGACGTAATGCTACAATGTTTCACACAATTTAACACACACACGCACTCACATCAACACAGTGTAGCTTTCACTCATTGCCAAGTGCTGGTGTAGAAACAAATTGTAATTACAAAGTTGCTCCAACGCGAAAAGCAAAAACAGCAAAAACAACAACTCACATTTCCCGGCCCGTTTGTGCTGAAAACTTTAAATCATCATCAAAATCAACAGCGTTTCTGTTGGAGCGAGTAGAATAGAAGGGGGTGCTGAATGTTTAGAAGGAAATGAAATTTGGACGCCAAAGTGCTGGTGTTTAAAGAAGGAGCACGGGAAAATGAATTTCATTAAAAGATGAGTAGAACAAAAAAACATATGACAAAACAATTAACATATTTCAAGATTATTATTACAAAAAAATGTTAATAAGTTGAAAAAGAATGAAAATTTAACATACATTTTTTCAATTCAATTCAATTAGTGTTTGTTAGAATTTAACAGTTCTGCTCCAGGATGTGACATTTGCAATTCAGATATTTGGAGAACCTTTCAACTGAGATCAATTCATAAGCCTTTACAGGAAGGGTACATATTTCTATGTTCAAATTTTGCTTGCTGAGTGCTCTTTTAGGGAAAATAATTTTGAGAAAAACACCCTAGATCAGGCCTGCTCAACGTCCGACCCATAAAGCCATTTAATCCGGCCCGCGACGGCATTTCAAAATAGTTAAGGGGTTACATACATGTAAATCGTCAAAAATGTCAGAGGCATTAACATATACATTTTCATCTATTAACAAAATAAATATGAAGACATTTGGACGTACCATTGCCGAGATAAAGTTATTTTAAGTTAGCAGTTTCAAAAAACGGGTGCCACGATATCTCAACACTGCTTTGACCAAATTAGCTCAAAATTTTGGTGAAGACTCGTTGAAACAGTCCTGTGTGCATGACGAAGGCCGATTTTCAAAAACCTATTTAAAAAAAAATAAACATACTTTTATGTTTTTCATATAAAAAATTCGTCAGTTTTTGATTTTTGAATTTTAAAAAAAGCAAAATTTCAAAATCGGGCTTCGTCATGCACATGGGATATGTCTTGGGAGACTTCACCCCAAAATTCAGCCAATTTGGTCCATCCCAACCCGAGATATCGTGGCACCCGTAAATCAACTCAGTGTTTAGAGAAAAACGTTCACAAAATTTAACAGTTCGCTTTGCGCATGGCAAAATTGTGAACGAAGAGAACGATTTAACTCTTACTCAGTTCAATCACGAAATATCTTTATGAAATTTTCAGGAGTGAATGAAAATTATCTTTTTAGAGAATTTAGTGAATTTTCTGAAATATGATGTTTTTTGATTTTCTGCATGTATGTAACCCCTTAATGAAATATGCGATAAATAAATTGAATGTCAAAATAAAAGAAAAATGCTTAAAAAATACTCTGAAAAAACCTCAAAATATTTGTTATTGTATAATGGGTATCAAATGATCGTGTTTTGTCATATATTTCGAATATCATAATTTTTTAAAAAATACTGATATCTTAAACAAAACTACGTATTTTTGAAAAAATATTCAAAATTTCAGTTTTTTTTAAATTTTGGTATCAAATGTAATAATTCAGTTTTTTGCAGAATGGGTGTCAAATGATCAAATGATCAAATGAATTTTTTACAAAACTACGTAGTTTTGAAAAAATACTCAAAATTTCAGTTTTTCACAACGGTTGGAACTTTTTCAAACATTTCGAATGCAATAAATTTTGAAACTTTGAAATTTTGAGTATTTTTAAGAAAATTAAGTAGTTTTGTGAATATTTTGAGTATTTTCAAAAGAAAAAAAAATTACAGCTTTCGAAATTTATTTCAAAATTTCGATCATTATATTGAGAAAAACTAAAATTTTGATCATTTTTTTGAAAAAAACCATAATATTGTGAAAAAAAATAGTATTTTCCAAAAAAAATGTGCTAAACCTTTCGAAATGTATGAAAATTTTTGATCTCTTGTTATCCATATTGTAAAATTTTGAAATTTTGAGTGTTTTTCTTTTCAAAAATATGAAGTATCGTGTAAATTTTTAGTATATTCAAAAAAAAATGATACAATTTTCGAAATGTATGAAAAAAATCCAATTATATATTGGTACCAATATGGGTATCTAACCCATACTGAAAAAAAACTGAAACCATGGGTTTTTTTTCAAAAATATGTAGTTTTGTGAATTTTTTAAGTATTATCAAAAAAAAGTTGATATTCCATTCGAAATGTATAAAAAATCCGATCATTTGATACTCATATTGTAAAAAAATGGAATTTTAAGTTTTTTTTTCAAAAATACGAAGTTTTGTGAAAAGTTTGAGTTTTTTTCAAAATTTTGTGTCATAGCTTTCGAAATGTATGAAAAAATCCCGATCGTTTGATACAAACTAAAATTTTGAGTTTTTTTTAATATGTAGTTTTGTGTTTCTTTGGTATTTTCAAAAAAATATTACATTCGAAATGATATTCGAATCGAATTGAAATGATTTGATACCGATTTTGCAATAACAATAATTTTGAGTTTTTTTTTTTTCAATAATCAATCAAAACTAGGCCATGACTGTACTTATTTCATGTTTATACATAATTTTGTTTTTGTTTTTGTCCGCTAGATTATTGCAAATTTTAAAAGTATAAAAAGTTTTACATAAAATGACATGTCTCACGATTTGTGACAGTTGAGTAACTGGAAATGGCGGAGGTGGAGGTAATTTTTATCTTTTTTTTTTTTGAAAAATTAGTTTTTTTTTATTTTTGAGAACACTTTTAGAACGGTACTGAAAATTGAGGGGTCGTGTCGCCCCACCGTCACGAGAGATACCGAAAAATGAACCTTGAAGTCGTGATCAGAAACTAAAACTACCCCTTCTTTAGAGTAGAGTTTCTCGAAAATCGATGAGAGTCAGGGCAACTGCGAAGAGTGACCCAAATATTCGCAAAATGATATTTTTTTTCCATTCGAGTTTCTGCTTAGTTGGATATATACGAAGAGTGTTAAAAAAATGTTGTTTCACAATGATACGCATATTTTAGCAGCAAAATTT
This sequence comes from Culex quinquefasciatus, assembly GCF_015732765.1. NCBI lineage: Eukaryota > Metazoa > Arthropoda > Insecta > Diptera > Culicidae > Culex > Culex quinquefasciatus. The sequence goes on along the minus strand of NC_051861.1, from coordinate 26,373,493 downwards.
CTCAGGCCAAAATCGTTAGACCCGTATTTTTGTTTTTGCCATTATGGTGACCTACGCAGTGTTAGGGTGGTTCAAAAAATGAGCATGTTTCGAATTCCTAGACAGTTTTACATAACATACTCAAAAATGGAAAGAGTTCATTGACAGAATTCAGAGACATTTTTTTTTGAAAACAAAATCCGGAAAAATTCAGCACAGCACACAGCTTTAGTTAGATTTTTAGCAATATTATTTTTAGTGATGATAAAGAGGAAATAAAATCATGGAGAGGCAACTTTAAAATGACAGGAGTAGTAAGTTTGCAAAAAAATTAAAAATAAAAACGATTAAGCTGAAGCAAAACTTTTCCGTGCATTCTTTTTCTTCCAACAGATCAGGTCAAAACCAACGCGACGACAACAAACGAAGATGTTCTGCTAAAACCGCCGTTTGTTTCTACCAGCAAACTTTTCCAGCACAATTGCTCCGCGCGTGTTGAGCTTCAGCGAAGTAACAAATTAAAATTTTGCCGCGCTTTTACGACTTTTCGCATTGCTTTTACAACCTTCATCTCACTTTTACTCAATCTTGAAAGTTGTTCGTATCTTTCTGCGTGTATCCTTTTTTTAAACTTTTTTCTCTCTCGCAGTTTCTAAATAAAAAGATCGCAAAAGTTGAGCCACTTTTGCGGCCGCTAGGAAAAAACATGATCTTGAAAAGTTTGCGAATCAGAATCGTGCTAAACTTTCCGAGAAGAAAAAAAAAATCATAAAAACAAGTGTTTCAATTGGTGGCGGTGGTGGGCTTGGAATGATAACGTATCTCAAAAGTTTCCCGCCAAGTTGTAATGAAAATTTAACAAGCACGACGACGACAAGCCGGGACGAGCTTTTATTAATTTCATTAAACATTCCAAGTTGGCGAAAAAAAAACAACATTGGACTACATATCTTCATAATTTTTGGGGGTGGCATCAATCTTGTCTTTTTCGAGCTAATTTTTTTTTCTGTTTCGTTAAAAGTTTGCGAAGTTGACTTTGTGAAGAAGCGAGGCTACAACTTTGCTGGGAACATAAACGAGGCCCATCTTCTTGGGTGGCCAACTTTTGCTCGACTGTGTCCCATTTGGTGCATGTGTTTATGTTTCGGAACAAACTTGTTTCTGCAAATTACTTGGTTCGCTGAATTTTTGAAGCTCTCTTTAATTTTTGTTTTCTCGAATCTTTTGTTTTTTTTTTTGGAAAAAAATGGCTTACTTTATGCAGAACTTCGACGTCGTCGTGCTATCTTGTCGCACCAGCCATTTCAACGTTTCGAGAAAAACGTGTTTCAATGTTTGACCTTGAACAAAAAAACAAAAGCACGCAATGTAAACAATAACAAACGCGTTTTGTTTGGCAGACCATTCTGTGCATTGTCCCGAAGTTATGTTCAAGTTGGTTGCTGCAGTCCCGAGTCATAATCACAAATGTTTACGGTAGTCTAACTTGTACGTGCGTCAAATGCGTTCTGACCTGAAATCCCTTTGGCCAGTTGTCGCACTTACATCAATTTTCAGGGAGTGATAAGATGGCACAACAAGATTGAAACTACTTTCAAATGAGCAATTCTTTACGATATCGGTCTTTTTTCTTTAATTTTTGTTTTTTTTAATCCGATTGAAACTTTTTTGGTGTCTTCGGTATGCCCAAAGAAGCAATTTTGCATCATTAGTTTGTCCATATAATTTTCCATACAAATTTGGCAGCTGGCATTACAAAAATGATGTATGAAAATTCAAAAATCCGTATCTTTTGAAGGATTTTTTTGATCGGCAAAGTTGTAGGTATGGATATAGACTACACTGAAAAAAATGATACAAGGTAAACAAAATTTTTGGTGATTTTTTATTTAACTTTTTGTCACTAAAACTTGAATTGCTATGCACTATTTTTATTTTTTTATTTTTTGATATGTTTTAGAGGACATAACATGCCAACTTTTCAGAAATTTCCAGGTTTTGCAAAATATCTTTGACCGAGTTATGAATTTTTGAATCAATACCGCTTTTTCAAAAAATCGAAATATTGGTCGCAAAATGTTTTAACTTCATTTTTCGATGTAAAATCGTATTTGCAATCAAAAAGTACTTTAGTGAAATTTTCATATAGTGCACTGTTTTCAAGTTAAATCCATTTTAAGGTGACTTTTTTGAAAATAGTCGCAGTTTTTCATTTTTTTTTAATTAGTGCACATGTTTGCCCACTTTTGAAAAAAATGTTTTTGAAAAATTGAGAAAATTCTTTATATTTTGCATTTTTGAACTTTGTTGATACGACCCTTAGTTGCTGAGATATTGCCATGCAAAGGTCTAATGTCGATATCTCAGCAACTAATGGTCCGATTTTCAATGTTACAATATGAAACATTCATGAAATTTTTCGATCTTTTCGAAAAAAATATTTGAAAAAAATTTAAACCAAGATTTACATTTCAAAAGGGCCTAACATTCAATATTAAGCCCTTTTAAAATGTTAGTCTTGGTTTAAAAATATTTTTTTCGAAAAAATCGGAAAATTACACGAATATTTCACATTTTAACATTGTAAATCGGACCATAAGTTGCTGAGATATCGACATTAGAAAATGGTGGGTTGCTTGGGTGAGACTAAGAAAACATCAATTTTCCTGTTTTTAAACCTTTGCATGGCAATATCTCAGCAACTAAGGGTCGTATCAACCAAGTTCAAAAATGCAAAATATAGAGAATTTTTTCAATTTTTCAAAAACATTTTTTTCAAAAGTGAGCAAATATGTGCACTTATTTTAAAAAATTTAAAACTGTGACTATTTTCAAAAAAGTCACCTAAAAATGGATTTAACTTGAAAACGGTGCACTTTATGAAAATTTCACTAAAGTACTTTTTGATTGCAAATACGATTTTACAGCAAAAAATGAAGTTCACAGATTTTTGCGACCAATTTTTCGATTTTTTGAAAAAATCAGTATTGATTCAAAAAATCATAACTCAGTCAAAGATTTTTTGCACAACCTGGAAATTTCTGAAAAGTTGGCATTTTATATCCTCTAAAACATATCAAAAAATCAAAAAAAAAATAAAAATAGTTTTTTTTTTTCAAATAAAGTTTTAGTGACAAAAAATTTAAAAAAAATCACCAAAAATTTTTTTACCGTGTATCATTTTTTTCAGAGTAGTCTATATCCATGCCTACAACTTTCCCGAATACACCAAATCGATCAAAAAATCCTTCAAAAGATACGGATTTTTGAATTTTCATACATCATTTTTGTATGGCCAGCTGCCAAATTTGTATGGAAAATTATATGGACAAACTAATGATGCAAAATAGCTTCTTTGGGCATATCGAAGGCACCAAAAAAGTTTTAGTCGGTTTAAAAAATACAAAAAAATCGAATGACCGAAATCTAAGAGAACTTCTCATATGTAAAGTGACAAGACAACGTTTTTTCGGAATTCGTTGAATGTCTCAGGATTGAAATCGAATTTTGGGGATCTATGAAGGTTAAAAGGTGAGGCATTGTGAGCTGCACAGAATGGCGTTCTTAACTCAATTCGGACCAAAGTGCACGTACGACAAGTTAGCACGATTTCTTTTTTTTTATTTTTTGCCCATGTAAGCTCGCTTTTGATTTTTTTTTTTGAAAAGCTGAGAAAATTCTTTTATTTTCTACTTTTTTTTGAATTTTGTTTGTAATGGCTGTAACTTTTGGTCCATAAGTTCAGAACAATATTTTCGAAAATAAAAATGCTTAAAGCTCTAATATTGCTCAATCACCTCAGTAATCTAAAACTTAACCATTAACTGCTACGACAAAAACTTTAAATAAAATTTATACCAGTCAGTTGTTGATAATTTTTATTGATTGAGTTATTTATTGGTTGAGGGTTGATAAAACTATTTGTAAAAGGAGTAGATTGCAAAATAAAATATTGGGGTCTTGGACAAAGTTGCTTGGAACAAAAAAAAAAACAAAAAAGGTTGATTTGATAAAACACCCTGATCGTGAACAACCCTAATTTTAATCAAACTTTTTTGAATCCACAACAGTTCCAAAACGTTACATTTTTATTGTTGCCTTCCCAAGTAAACGCGTAGCACTAAATAGCAGCATTAAATCAGCATTGTATTGGCATTTAATACCAGCAAATAATGCTTCAAAACATTTAATCAGCACTTTTCCCTTGAGAAATATTTCAAGTGGCGCACAGTGATGCCGGTTTAATGCTTCGCCGAAAGCTCTAACAAAAACAAACTGCTTTATCGACGTCAAGGCTGGGGGAAAAAAAGAACAGTTGCTCCACTCACACTTGGTGGTGGGCCTCCTTTGTTTTTTTTTTTTCCTGTTCCATTTCATGTGTGAGTGTGACACTTTGATGTTATTCTTGCATTTTTCTCGTCGATCTCCAGGATGCGCGCCAGCCAACTGATGTATTCTGAAAAGGGTGTTTGTTTTGAAAGTTTTAATCGATGTGGTTGATGCATCGAACATTGATTAACACTTTCTTTCTGCTGTTTCGAGTTTCCGTTGTCATTTCGTTGGACGGAAATTATCGATTATCACTCAGCAAATTGCGGCCATCCAGTCAAGTGCAGTACAATTAATTACGGGTTAAAAGGGACAAGCACTGCACAGAAAAAAATAATGTAAATTTGGAAGCTTTAATTTTGGAAGGTTGAATATTACCTCTTTTATGATGTAATTTTACCTTAATTTAGGCTGAAAAGGTGACATTACACCAGAAAAGTGGTAAAATTACACATTTCCAGAGGTAAAATTACACCTTTTTTCTGACATAAAAGATGTACCCCTTCCCAGGTGTAATATTACCATGATTTTTTTTTCTGTGTGGCTAACGGCTAACGGGAACTGCTTTTCCGAGGAGTGCTAGGTCCACGGTTGGCAAAATTTCACAAAGTGTATCAGACTTCCGGAAAGCAGCTTTTTGCTTGTGAGCAAAGGCATTCAATTTATCAGAGAACTTTTGATAATGTCCTTTGTGCTATGGTAATATGTTTTGAAAAATTTGGCTTCATTACAGGCTGCAGTTTCCCACAAAAAAAAACAAACAAACAAAAAAACACTTCAATCAGCGGGAATTGAACCCAGTCCATGCAAAAATAAAACTGATGCACATTTGGGGAACTGTGCCTTAGCCCGCACGCTTATTGGAACGGTATGACGGGAGAAGGATTAAAGTCAATAACAGCGTGCCTGGTTGAAATGTTTCCCGTATCGATGGGTTACTTTGTTGATCATCAAACATCAAATGCTTTGAAGCACATTTTCAAGGTCGTAAATGGTGATTTAATACCAGTTGTAATGCTGCAAAGTTTTGGTACTTTGAAGTATTCGCAAAGCTTATTTACTACTTCAAAACATTCCAGTGCTGATTTAGTACTGAATTAATACTTCAATTTAGTGCTTGTGGTTACTTGGGTTCCTCACTGAGGTAAGGCTATAATCCTGCTCTAAAAATGAACTTTGTATAAAAACGTCCACCATCCGACCCATCGTTGGTTAGATTATCAAAAGACGTTTCAAACGAGACCAAAACATTGAAGATCTGGCAATCCAATCTGGAGATATGGCCAGGCCTGCAAAATGTTTCCAACCCAGCGTACACATGAAGCAAACCAAAATGTCAGTTCACTGCTAGCTTGTGACTGAAAGCCTACTGTGTCCGTTCAACCACTGCCGCCTGACTCGTGCCGGTCGGCTGCTGGAGAATGAGAGACGTGAAAAAATGAGCTACACTCACTCAATTCGTGTCGTGTGACTGACTCGTAAAATCCTCTCTAAACACTATTTTGACTATTTTAAACAATTGAATGGTTCTAGACTGTTCAAAACACTTAAAACAACCATAACTTATATTCAAAATTACATTTCTACGCATAAATACCAACTTTTTGTGTAAAAACTTGTTTCTTTATGTGTGTGCGTGCAACGTCGAATGAGCGTTGGTCGACTACTGCCTCGCATTGCAGCTGTTCAGTGAGCTAGGGCACTCACGACTGAGTCGGGTTTGTTTATGTCACGGTTTTGCGGTTCAGTGACTGGATCTGAAAAAATCGTGTATGCGTCACCGATTTTCGCGTCAGGACCCCTGACATTTTCAGCTCTGGATATGGCCACTTAAGTGATATTTATGTACTTGTTTTATTCCGGATGAGTGTGGAAGGCTCCAACCACATAGATGGATTAAGTTAGTTTTTAAATCACATTTTATTCAAAAAGTTTAGGCCGTTGCAAATATTTTTCAAAGTTTATGCACCCCAATCATTTTCAAAACAGATTTTAACTGTCATAGAAGCAACTGATGAAAAATCTGATTGAGCGGTTCGTTTTATTTTTATTTTTTTTAGAGGTGGGCAAAAAAAGAGCGAACCGCTCAAAGAGCCGGTTCACTGTTATGAGCGAACGAACCGTGGCTCACAAAAAAGAGCCGCGGTTCTTTTTCAAACTCCAGTCTTTTGAAAGAACCGTTTCAATATGGCATGATTTATGTTAAAAATGTAATTTGTTGAATTTCAAAAAAATGTAGTATTAAAAAGTTCAATTCTTGCAGAAATAAACTTAATTTCAAAATTAATAGCAATTTTTCCAATTCTATTTTTTAAGGATTAAAAAAAGTCATTAATACTGCGATATTTTGAAAACTAATGATTGCAATACAACTGGGGATGTGTAAAAAGCATTTTAAAACTCTTTTTTCATTGAAATGTTTAAACCATGGCCAGTTTTTTTTTTTTTCAAATTTGGCCAAAGTTGAGGGACACAAACTTCCAAAAATATTTGGTACGGCCGAATTTATAAAAGTCCAATGTGAAATAACTTATAAAATCACACGATTCTTGAAAAAACCCTTTTCATCCAAATTTTGAAAAAGAGCGAAAGAGCCGTTCAAAAGAGCGACTCTTTTTAAAGAGCGAACGAAAATGAGCGGCTCCTAAAAAAGAGCGATTTTGCCCACCTCTAATTATTTTAGTATGTCGAAGAATAATTCTTGCTAAACTTAATTTATTTTAATAAATTGCATTAATTTCCAAGAAATGCAATTGATCATAATCAATCTAAATTAACAATTATTTCAATATTTAGGCCAAATCAAGATCAAACTTTTATTTTCCTATCCTCTTCATTGGCAACTTTGGTACTTCATGGTTTATGGTCGCCAAATTTGTGTTGAATTTTACCTGAATATTACTACGAAAACTTGAGTTATTGAAGCAAATCGAACAATAATGTTTTGTTTAAGTACGGAAAGTCCGTTTTTTCACAGTTGTAAAATCTCTAAGTTTCTTTATTGTAGCAAAATTGGCACATCTTTTCGCTCAAACACTGCACCACTTATTCGCAGTACAACTTGAGGTAAGTACACCACCACCCAACCAGGGCAGCCAGCAATCTTTCATTCAGACGCTTACGAGAAAACGCAGTGACTTGCCGGGGCGGGGGTGAGGGGGTGGGCGGGTGCTTGTACACTTGTGAGATTGTATCCCCTTACGACATCTGCATCGTCATCATCAGCATTGGGCTAAGTTTTTCCCTTTGCTGCTATTGGCACCGACTTGAGGAACTCACCTACCTCCCCTGGAATGGAGCCATTAGTCACACAAAAACCAGCCCCAAAAGTCACAAACACTGCGCCTGCCGGCTCGCTGTCCTCTAAGGAAAGACCCTTAAGCATCTCTCCGGATGAAGCTTGGAGGATTTCTATCCAACGCGCCACGTGGAACACACACACGTGCGTGCGTGCTTTATCGATCTCGGGGGAGCCGTTCAAGTGCTTCGGTGACAACTTTTTGGGGCTTGAGACTTTTTCTCTCTCTGTCTCTCGGTGTTTAAGACCTTTACTAGTGGAATCGCAAATCACATAGAGCAACTACCGGGGAGGGTAAGGATGTAGTAACCCTTTCAGGACTTTTGTAGCAAACACGATTTGAAATGTGGTAAACTTTACCACATTAAATTAAAAAAAAATGATTTCCCCAGCAACACATTTGCAAATCATTGTCACACGGTGTTGTCAAAGTATAAGATCATTGCTCGATGGTAGATTTTTTGATCAGACTGCTTGAAAGAAACTAAATTAAAACTGATTTGAATCCAGCCTGGTTTTAAAAATAGAAACCCATCCCCTTCTTCCTCTTAATCCAACTAATACTCTGTGCTAGCAAACAAGGAAGAACGTGCATAATGGGAGGACATGAATCCACACTCTACGAGGCCCGTCATCGTCGACCCGTACATCCCTTCCAAAACACCTTGCTACACCGGATTCAGGACAAAGCAAACGTCAGACACCACGATGATGGAGCACTCCCCCCTCCTTTTTACCAGTTGGTGAGAGCTTCATCGTGACTCATTAGACAGGGTTTATTTTCAGATTGAGTGGTTTTTTGGACCAATTTTTTTATTTTTGAAAGAATTTTCACGCAAAAATTGAGCTGAAAAATGAAAATTTCTAAAAAAAACCTTCACTTGATTCATGAGGTCCGTGAAAAATCAGCCACTCCTTTCGCCAGTGTCATAATCTTTTGTGACAGGTCTCAATTTGACGCCCTTCCTAAACACATAACGAACTCTGTGTCGGATTGCTGGCCAAAGATGTTTCCGACATGCCTCAGTCCGATTCAGGCATGTTCGTCGTGAAACGTACTGCAACTGACAGCTGTCAATTTGATGGCCTTAATCGTACTCTATTTATATCGATACCATTTAATCTCAAAATTCATATTGAAACTTTCTTAATTTAGACCTGCTGCAAAAGCTCATTCACAATAATGAGTTTGAGGAACTCCTCAACGAATCTACAGTTAACATTCCCCTAACTAACCAGGATGCAACCTACACCGATTATTCCAGCGTAACCAGAACGTCTGAGGTCCGTGAGGTTCTTCTAACGCTCAGTTCATCGACCGCAGCTGCTGTGGCACAAAACCAAACAGCTCAATTCTCATTATTTGGCTCCGACACCAACCAAACAACCTGGTTCCCACCCAGCAACCCCCCCGGGTCTTTCACGGCCTGTTAAGAAACGAACGAAAAACCAAACGAGGTGCATTCTCTCCGTCGTAGGTACGTCGTCTGCCCTCTGGCCCCAGTTCCGAATGAGTGCCCCATTCTTTGGCCAATTTCCCAAACAATGCACACCCATGAAATATGCACGCTGCAACATGAGCTCCTGGAGATAGGAGTTCAACCTGGTGAAGGACGGGATGAAATTTGATGATTGCAGAAATTCTCACTGATATGTTTTTATTTAAATAGTGGTTATTGAATATTGAAACATTTTTGCCTTTCTTATTAAAGAAAGGTATAAGATTTACTTAATGGCTGGATGTCATTTTCATCTTCGTTAATATTACAATTCAGCATGAATTTTAATCGGAAAAATCTCTAAAATATCACACTGCGTCGATTTTCCACGCTCTATCGATTCATCTTGACAGAATTCGTATATCTCCAACCCTCGAATTTTGAGAATATAAATTCCGTGGAGGTCGCCTGATGTCCGTGTGCGGTAAAAATTTACCAAATTTTGTGTCACGTCGTTCTCAGCTCCCCTATATCCGATTTTGATTCTTCTGAATGCAGATGAAAGCTAGTGTGCTGAACCTGGGCGAATTACCGCTCAAAATTCGAAATATCAATCTGTTTTCGGATGTGGCAAGACTTTCACACGAATTACACAGTTTCCAAATGAAAATATGGTATTTTTTCATTTCTTTTATTTATCTCAAAAATTGCATTTTTCAAGCTCTACAACCTCTCAAATTTTCATCGAGATTCATAATTTGGTTCTGGAGTTAGAGTTGTTTGATTAACCTACCATTAGAAAAAAAACACCCTAAAAAAAGGTAAAAGCCCACCTGGTCACCTTCGCCTACATTTTTCATATCAAACTTTATCCGAAATTTCTTCCTACATTCATAGTACAGACCATGAGTGAGCATCTGAAAAAAAAATTGACATCCATCGGCAATCCCGATCAAGTTTTAGAACGATTAACTTTTTGCCTTTCTTACAAAAAAAAACGTAACTTAATCCACCCTAGGGTGGTTGGTGCCTTCCTCACATTTAAAGGGTGCTATCCAAAATAGACACAAAAGGGCGATGTTTTTCAGTGTTTTATCAATTTGACTCATTATTCATACCACTAGATTGGATAGTCTTAATATTGCAGGGCACTTATATGCTTACACCTTATGATAGGGTAGCCAGATCCCCAATCCAATTCGTGCTTGTTGAAAAGGTCTTTTGATTACCTATCCAACGATAGGCCGCATGAGAGATCCGGACAACGTTTTCTTCAAAATATCTGAGATCCGGCCTCCAAAAAGTGCATGAATAACACTTAAGTGCTTATAACTTTTGATAGAGTTGTCAGATATTCAATGTCTTGGACGCGTTGGAAAGGTCTTTTAATTACCTATCCAACGATAGGTCGCATGAGAGATCCGGACAACGGTTTCATCAAAATATCTGAGATCCGGCCTCCAAAAAGTGCATAAATGACACTTAAGTGCTTATAACTTTTGATAGGGTTGTCAGATATTCAATGTCTTGGACGCGTTGGAAAGTTCTTTTAATTACCTATCCAACGATAGGTCGCATGAGAGATCCGGACAACGGTTTCATCAACATATCTGAGATCCGTCCTCCAAAAAGTGCATAAATGACACTTAAGTGCTTATAACTTTTGATAGGGTTGTCAGATCTTCAATGTCTTGGACGCGTTGGAAAGTTCTTTTGATTACCTATCCAACGATAGTTCGCATGAGAGATCAGGACAACGGTTTCATCAAAATATCTGAGATCCGTCCTCCAAAAAGTGCATTAATGACACTTAATTGCTTATAACTTTTGATAGGGTTGTCAGATCTTCAATGTCTTGGACGCGTTGGAAAGTTCTTTTGATTACCTATCCAACGATAGGTCGCATGAGAGATCCGGACAACGGTTTCATCAACATATCTGAGATCCGTCCTCCAAAAAGTGCATAAATGACACTTAAGTGCTTATAACTTTTGATAGGGTTGTCAGATCTTCAATGTCTTGGACGCGTTGGAAAGTTCTTTTGATTACCTATCCAACAATAGTTCGCATGAGAGATCAGGACAACGGTTTCATCAAAATATCTGAGATCCGGCCTCCAAAAAGTGCATAAATGACACTTAAGTGCTTATAACTTTTTATAGGGTTGTCAGATCTTCAATGTCTTGGACGCGTTGGAAAGGTCTTTTAATTACCTATCCAACGATAAGTCGCATGAGAGATCCGGACAACGTTTTCTTCAAAACATCTGAGATCCGGCCTCCAAAAAGTGCATGAATAACACTTAAGTGCTTATAACTTTTGATAGGGTTGTCAGATATTCAATGTCTTGGACGCGTTGGAAAGTTCTTTTGATTACCTATCCAACGATAGGTCGCATGAGAGATCCGGACAACGGTTTCATCAAAATATCTGAGATCTGGCCTCCAAAAAGTGCATAAATGACACTTAAGTGCTTATAACTTTTTATAGGGTTGTCAGATCTTCAATGTCTTGGACGCATTGGAAAGGTCTTTTGATTACCTATCCAACGATAGGTCGCATGAGCGATCAGGACAACGGTTTCATCAAAATATCTGAGATCTGGCCTCCAAAAAGTGCATAAATGACACTTAAGTGCTTATAACTTTTTATAGGGTTGTCAGATTTTCAATGTCTTGGACGCGTTGGAAAGGTCTTCCAAATACCTTTCTGAAAATGTATAACATGACAGGTTTTCTTACAAAAACCACCCTTTTTACAATCTTTCGAACTTTAGTCAAAATTGTTTTTTTAGCATAACTTTTGAAGTACTTAACTAAACTGCATAATTTTTAATAGCGACTTATGGGACTCCAAGACGGATCAAATGAGGTCAAAACGGGCAAAATCGGTTCAGCCAGTCTCGAGATAATCGAGTGACAATTTTTTGATCAACATCCCACCACACACACAGACATTTGCTCAGAATTTGATTCTGAGTCGATAGGTATACATGAAGGTGGGTCTAGGAGATCTAATTGAGAAGTTCATTTTTCGAGTGATTTTATAGCCTTTCCTCAGTAAGGTGAGGAAGGCAAAAGGTATAGGTTTTACTTTATGGCTGGACATCATTTTCATCTTCGTAAATATGACGATTCAGCATGAATTTAAATCGAAAAAATCGCTAAAAAATCACACTTCATCGATTTTCGACGCTTTGTCGCCAAGCCGACAAGTTGTCAAGTTGTGAGGAGCGGTCGTGGCTGAATGGTTACGATGTTCGCTTTATAAGGGAATGGTTCCGGGTTCGATACCCATCTGCTCCCAACGAGAAAGTTCTGGACTCATTGAATTTGGAATTGATGAAAAAACTTCAATAGCTCACGGCGGGGTTCGATCCCCTGTCCTTAGGATTGGCAAGCAAAATGCTTTCCACTTAACCGTGGAGCCATTGGTAGCTTGAGGAGGAATTAGACTGGTATAGTTGAATCCAAGAATCGGACAAAGAGTCAAATTGAATGCAAGTTGAACACCAGAACTCAAACAAGATTGCATGCAAGTTTGCAAGCGCAGTTGAAATTGAATCTAAAAATACATCGCTATAAATAGCCTGGGCGACTGATAGAATTCATCCAATAAGAGATGAGAAGAATTGAAAGCATTCCCATTAGAAATGAGAACACACGAAGAATTCGAACAACAATGCCAAAGGTCGTTACCACTCGCCTAGGGTGGCTCCTCAGACCATTCACCTTCCCAAAAATCGTCCAACTCCAAGCGAAACTTACTTGAGGATACCGTGGAGATTTTCCCTTAATACTCTTAAAAAAGTGGAGCATCAACACTTCCCGTCTTCCAATTCCCTTTCCTTGTCCCTGGTGCGCGGTGGAGATGGGAGCGGCCGGCAATGGACGGCTGCCATGGTGGTGAGAATCTGGTTCAGGTGGAATTGGTTCTATTCCCAATTATCGATTCCTAGGCAACTTGGGCTTAGACAATCATCACATCACATGGCGAAAATCCAGTCTGCAATCCGCTAAAATCACCGTCTCCTAGCGAAGCGAAGCCGACAAGTTGTCAAGTTGAGCTTCGAATACTGGCGCGAGAATGCTGGCGCATATATTTTGTGGCTCGAGATAAACTCGTTTGTAGTATCTTGTATACCGATGTTTCCTACAACATGTAAGATATCGTAGCATTTCGGTTTCTTTTGCCCTGTCCGTTTTTGTATAACTGTCCAAAATCTTTTGTGACATAGGACATTTATCCTGCTAAAATCAAATTGTTTTCCATGTGCTCCTAAAATCGCTTATAAATAGGCTTAATTTTTTCGTGATTTCGTAAGTTTATTTAAGAGGCAGTATTTGTAGATTCTGCTCGGTTTGTTCTAGAGGTCGTATCGAGGTGCTCCGATTTGGATGAAACTTTCAGGGTTTGTTTGTCTATACATGAGATGAACTCATGTCAAATATGAGCCCTCTACGACAAAGAGAAGTGGGTTAAAACGGGCATTGAAGCTTGTGGTCCAAAACACATGAAAAATATTAAAATTGTTCGCATTTCCGTAAAACTTCATCAATTCCAACTCTCTTAGATGCATTCGAATGGTCTTTTGAAGCCCTTCAAAATTAGCCATAGACATCCAGGATTGGTTTGACTTTTTCTCTTAGCTTTTGCAAATTACTGTTAAAAATTGATTTTTTAAAAACCTTAATAACTTTTGGCAACAGCCTCCAACACCCATACTCCCATAGGTCAAAAGTTAGGGAATTTCATGGACTATAAGCCTACGGTATTAATTTTTTGGCCAATCGCAGTTTTTCTCATAGTTTTACGATTTTTCTAGAACAAACATTTTACAACGTTAGTTTTTGCCCTGTAGGCCAAGAAGATGGCACTTTTTGGTCTCAATTTTGTCATATTCGGAATCCTCGGACAATTTCACGTAAGTTAGAAGTATTGGAGTTGTAATTTTGATATAAAAAAATAATTAAATAAAACATTTTTGAAAAAAGAAAAAGATCTTATTTACCCTGTGATCAATACGTCAAATGCTGTATCAAGTAGGCGAAAACTTGTTTTACCCCTAATCTGACAAAATGCTAAATCATATTTTAATTATTTCTAAATGGCATTTTTCCCAATCAAATTCAAAATTCCAACACCTCAATCTAATGTAAAATTTTCTGAGGATTCCGAAAATGTCAAAATTGAGACCAAAAAGTGTCGCTATGGAGGCCTACAGGGCAAAAACTAACGTTGTAAAATGTTTGTTCTAGAAAAATCGAAAAACTATGAGAAAAACTGTGATTGGCCAAAAAGTTAATACCGTAGGCTTATAGTCCATGAAATTCCCTAACTTTTGACCTATGAGAGTATGGGTGTTGGAGGCTGTTGCCAAAAGTTATTAAGGTTTTAAAAAAATCAATTTTTAACAGTAATTTGCAAAAGCTAAGAGAAAAAGTCAAACCAATCCTGGATGTCTATAGCACATTTTGAAGGGCTTCAAAAGTCTATTTGAATGTATCTAAGAGAGTTGGAATTGATGAAATTTTACGGAAATGCGAGCAATTTTAAAAAATTTCATGTTTTTGGACCTCAAACTTCAATGCCCGTTTTAACCCACTTCTCTTTGTCGTAGAGGGCTCATATTTGACATGAGTTCATCTCATGTATAGACAAACAAACCCTGAAATTTTCAGCCAAATCGGAGCACCTCGATACGACCTGTTTCACATCGGTGAAAAACTCGCTCTTAACAGAGTTCATTGGATTCCCATAGGAGCTTTCTATAGCTTTTCATCGTTTATATCGTTTTCAAAGTTTTCAATGCTCGCGACGCCAATGGCTTTCTTTCTAAGGTACTCGCGATTGCGTGTGTAGTGGTGAATGGCAAGCTTCCCTGCACCGTGCGGCACACGCGGTTCACTTGTACCTCGGTTTTGCTTCGCGCCTGGTTTGTTCGGTTTACACCATCTCGCTCGAAGAGATTTTTCTGTTTCGTGTCAGGCACTTTTTCGTGGCATGAAGCCTGGCTCATAGAGGAAAAAAATCGTGACGTCAGAAATGAACTCAAATCCCTCAAAGTTCATTTTGTGAGTAACTTTAACAGTTTGGCCTTGTTTAACAGCTGCTTTGTTCCCAGTTTTCTGTGGGAGAGAAAAGGAGGCGAATACTTTTTTTTGTATTTTTCAATTCGGCTGAAACTTTTTTGGTGCCTTCGGTATGCCCAAAGAAGCCTTTTTGCATCATTAGTTTGCCCATATAATTTTCCATACAAAAATGATATGAATGATAAAATCTGTATCTTTTGAAGGAATATTTTGATCGATTTGGTGTCTTTGGCAAAGTTGTAGGTATGGATATGGATTAAACTGAAAAAAATAATACACGGTGAAAAAAATACTTTTTGTCATTAAAACTTGATTTGCAAAAAACACTATGTTTTTTTATAAGTTTTAGAGGACATCAAATGCAAACTTTTCAGAAATTTCCAGAATGGGCAAAAAATCTTTGACCGAGTTATGATTTTTTGAATCAATACAGATTTATTCAAAAAATCGAAAAAAATTCAACTTCAGTTTTCGATGTAAAATCGAATTTGCAATCAAAAAGTATTTTAGTGAATTTTGCACCGTTTTCAAGTTAAAGGCATTGTTGAGTAACATTTTGGAAATAAGTCGCAGTTTTTCATTTTTTTTTAAATGAGTGCCTATGTTTGCCCACCTTTGAATATTTTTTTGAAAAGCTGAGAAAATTCTCTATATTTTGCTTTATTGAACTTTTTCGAAAAGATCGGAAAATTTCACGAATGTTTCATATTTTAACATTGTAAATCGGACCATTAGTTGCTGAGTTATTGACATTAGAAAATGGTGGGTTGTCTAGGAGAGACTTAGAAAACATCAATTTTCCGGTTTTTAAACTTTTGCTTGACAATTTCTCAGCAACTAAGGGTCGTATCAACCAAGTTCTGGAAAGCAAAATATAGTGAATTTTCTCAGCTCTTCAAAAATATTTTTTTCAAGGGTGGGCAAACATGGGCACATATTAAAAAAACGAAAAACTGCTACAATTTAAAAAAAAAGTTACAAAAACAGGCTATGTACTTTATCAAAAATTCACAAAAGTACTCGAATTTTTGAAAAAAATCTGTATTGATTCAAAATTTATAACTTAGTCAAAAAAATTTTGCCCGTTCTGGAAATTACTGAAAAGTTGCACTTATTATTTTCTGAAAAATATCAGAAAATAACAAAAAAAAAATAAAAATAGTGTTTTTGCAAATCTAGTTTTAGTGACAAATACTGAAATTAAAAATCACCATATTTTTTAACGTGTATCATTTTTTCCAGTGTAGTCCGTATCTATACCTACAACTTTGTCGAAGACACCAAATCGATCAAAAAATCCTTCAAAAGATCCAGATTTTGAATTTTCATACATCATTTTTAAAAGGACAGCTGCCATATTTGTATGGAAATTAATATGGACAAACTAATGTTTCAAAATGGCTTCTTTGAGCATCAAAAAAGTTTCAGCCGGGTTTTTAAATCAAGACTAACATTTCAAAAGGGCCCTTTTGAAATGTTACCCAGGCCGACTGGGTGAGAGGCAATCACGCTTACGTAACAAAAAAGTTTCAGCCGAATTATAAATTACGGATGACCGAAATATCAGAGGAATTCTCAGTTTTAACATTTTTATGGATTCCTCAAACGTTTTGGATAAAACGATAATTAAATATTGGCTTTGCAGTTGAGAAACTTCTCGAAAATATAAATATGTTTTTCATTCGAAATCCAAAAATAGCAGCTCGAACTTTATACGAACATCATCCCACCTGTGTTGGCTTCATTTCGAGTGACTTCCCCGATGTTTAAAACACAGCATCCCCCCCCCACAATGGCACTCGGCAACACACTGTTGCTTTTCCGGCTTCGGTGGATTTTCCAAAAAATGTAGTCTGTTGCAAGGCATTTTTTGTGTGCTATCGGATGGTTGCTTAAAATTTATTTCATGTCTGGTCTGGTCTGGGTGGACTTTGTTGGAGTGGGAAAATGCACTCAGCCATAATGCTAACGGTTATATGGTGTTTTTTGTTGTTGTTGGTGCTCAGTGAATTCTAACTAACCCTTGGCTTTATTTATTTATTTATTTATTTATTTATTTTTTTGAAAAAAGTTAAATTCATATATATATTTATTGAATTGAGTGTGTGTTTCTTCTAATTAAGCCACAAAGAGAAAAAAACCGACGATTAAAAATTATTCAAGGGTTAGTTGACACCGATGTGCAGTGTCAGCAGCTTATTAGAAGCCCAATGCCAACGAGTTTGCCTTGCGCAAGGGTTCGAGAAACGGAAAGAACGAAACGAAACGTGCAATGACAGCTCTCCGGCACTCTCGATTCTAAATTCAATGTGTATGTGTCTGTGTGCGAGTATGTGTATATATGCGCTAAACATTCATATAAGCAGCGCACATTCATTCACACGGTGAATTCGGTTAATCCCAGCTGTTGCCGGAGCGGAACAGCCATTTTCGCACTAAATCCATTTTTCTCCCAGAAGGACGATGACGATGGATGGGGGGAGCACAGGGTGGGGGGGAAGGATGGTATGCACCACCCCACAAACACCCACTTTATACTCGAACCCAAACTGTGCGGGACTAGTTTGGGTGGATTAATTGAAATGTTGATCGGGCGTTGTCCTGGTGGTGGTGGTGGTACACTAGTACTCTTTTATGGAATAATGCAATCAACACCGGCTGTGCGGACAAATTGACACCCATTGTGAACCAATGAACCAATACTAATATATAAAAGTGTGTGCACGGGACGTGGAACAACATTTGAACGAACTGGCTCCTGCTAGCTGACTGGTGTACGATGATAGAAACTACTCGATATTGGAATATATTGAACCGTAGAGGATAACATAAGGCACGCCGAAATCGCCAAAATATAGTAGAAATATGTTTTAATCCATATTAAACCAAAACGGATGGACTCACAATCCAAAGGTCGTCAGTTCGAATCCCGGGGTGGATGGAAGCCAAGGTATAAAAAGAGGTTTGCAATTGAGCAGTTCTCTACGGAATCGGTATTTTTGCTTTAAATTTAATTTTTGTGTTTTTTAATCCGTCTGAAACTTTTTTGGTGCCTTCGGTATTCCCAAAGAAGCCATTTTGCATCATAAGTTTGACCATATAATTTTCCATACAAATTTGGCAGCTGTCCATACAAAAATGATATGTGAAAATTCAAAAATCTGTATCTTTTGAAGGATTTTTTTGATCGATTTGGTGTCTTCGGCAAAGTTGTAGGTATGGATATGGACTACACTGAAAAAAATGATACACGGTAAAAGATTTTTTGGTGACTTTTTATTTAACTTTTTGTCACTAAAACTTGATTTGCAAAAAAACACTATTTTTATTTTTTGATATGTTTTAGAGGACATCAATTGCCAACTTTTCAGAAATTTCCAGAATGGGCAAAAAATCTTTAACCGAGTTATGATTTTTTGAATCAATGCAGATTTTTTCAAAAAATCCAAAAATTGGTCGCAAAAATTTTTCAACTTCATTGTTTGATGTAAAATCGAATTTGCAATCAAAAAGTGCTTTAGTGAATTTTGAAAAAAGTGAACTGATTTCAAGTTATAACCATTTTTAGGTAATTTTTTTGAAAATAGTCACAGTTTTCAATTTTTAAAATAAGTGGCCATGTTTGCCCACCTCTGAAAAAAATATTTTTGAAAAGCTGAGAAAATTCTCTATATTTTGCTTTTTCGGACATTGTTGATACGACCTTTAGTTGCTGAGATATTGCCATGCAAAGGTTTAAAAACAAGATAATTGATGTTTTCTAAGTCTCACCCAAACAACCCACTAGTTTCTAATGTCGATATCTCAGCAACTAATGGTCCAAGTTACAATGATAAAATTTGAAACATTCGTGAAATTTTCCGATCTTTTCGAAAAAAATATTTTCAAAAATTTTAAATCAAGGCTAACATTTTAAAAAGACCAAATATTTAATATTATGCCCTTTTAATATGTTAGTCTCGATTTAAAATTTTTGAAAATATTTTTTTCGAATTTTAACATTGTAAATCGGACCATTAGTTGCTGAGATATCGACATTAGAAACTGGTGGGTTGTTTGGGTGAGACTTAGAAAACATCAATTATCTTGTTTTTAAACCTTTGCATGGCAATATCTCAGCAACTAAGGGTCGTATCAACAAAGTCCGAAAAAGCAAAATATAGATAATTTTCTCAGCTCTTCAAAAATATGTTTTTCAAAGGTGGGCAAACATGGGCACTAATTTAAAAAAATTAAAAACTGCGACTATTTTCAAAAAAGTTACTTAAAAATGGTTATAACTTGAAAACGGTGCACTTTATCAAAAAATCACTAAAGCACTTTTTGATTGCAAATTCAACTTTACATCAAAAAAATAAAATTGAAAAATTTTTGCGATCAATATTTCGATTTTTTGAAAAAAAAGTATTGATTAAAAAATCATAACTCGCTCAAAGATTTTTTGCCCATTCTGAAAATTTCTGAAAAGTTGGCAATTGATGTCCTCTAAAACATATCAAAAATAAAAATAGTGTTTTTTTGCAAATCAAGTTTTAGTGACAAAAAGTTAAATAAAAAATCACCAACATTTTTTTTACCTTGTATCATTTTTTTCAGTGTAGTCCATATCCATACCTACAACTTTGCCGAAGACACCAAATCGATCAAAAAATTCCTTCAAAAGATACAGATTTTTGAATTTTCACATATCATTTTTGTATGGACAGCTGCCAAATTTGTATGGAAAATTATAAGGACAAACTAATGATGCAAAATGGCTTCTTTGGGCATACCGAAGGCACCAAAAAAGTTTCAGACGGATTAAAAAATACAGAAAAAATCAAATGACCGAAATCACAGAGAATTGCTCAATTGCCTCAACAATCAAGCCTTCGGACACCTAGTTTCGAGTAGTAATTTCGCAATCGAGAACGCCAAGTTAATTCTGTAGAGCGAATAATTTGATTTGATTTTGAATGAAGGCATTCGCTTTGAGACATAATTTTAGCGCAAAATTAATTATTTTATTAACATTGATCAAATTTATACCATATTTTCAGGGAAATTTGACAAAACACTTTAATATCAAAGTAATAACAAACTATTGTGTCCTATCATTGACAAATTCCAGAGTAAATTTTTAAAACAACCTATGCGTCATGGGTTTCCTATGCAGATAGGACCTGTTGAAAATGTAATCTAGAATTGAGCAATTTTGCAATATCAAAACAATACCTTAAATTGGTATGATACCACATTTTGCTCTTGCATAATCCTTAAGACAAATTTTAAAAGGTCCAGGAATACCAAAATTTAGTTTTGATACCAGAGACAAGTATTATTACGCATTTCCCTTGTTAATTATCCATGCTTGGGATGTCGGGATGAACTAAGAGTAGATGATAAATTATGAAATTTGTTTCGAATAAAAAAAACATTACTACGCGTAAATATAGTACCAAATCAATAAAAAATTAAAAATATTCCAAAGATAGTACTTAAAGAACAAGGCTCTGCTAAGTACAAATCTGAGTTTCCATCACAAAATATGTAGTTTTTTTATTTCGAGAAAACCAGAACAAAGTATAAAGTGATTCTCAAATAAATGAACAACATTTCACAATTACGGCGTTGATTTTTTTCTGTGTAAATGAAAATCGGGCAGGCTTCTTAAAAAAATCTAAAGACTATAAAATCACCACTAACATTTCAAAATTTTAAAAACTGCCAAATTCTCTACCAACTCACACGAAATCAGGAAAAGTTGCAACGACACCTCTTCGATATTTTTGTGTCAAGGGGTAACTTTATCCTTGATCATGAATCCGAGTTCAGTTTCTTGATATCTCGTGACTCTGTCGTTTCCCGTTACTTAACTGAAAAAAAAATTAAACATGAAATTTAATGTACTTTTTGAATCTACAAAAATCCAGAAGGGTTATTTTCTCGTTCATAACAAAATTGTTCATTTAAAAATTTCGTGTTTTTTTTTTGAACTTTGTAGAGAAATTATTATAGTGTTTAAAAATGTCCTACAAAGTTGTAGAGTAGACAATTACAAAATGTATGTATATAAACATAGACAATCTTATGGGAAATTGGACGAGCATTCCGGTTAAAATATTCACGAGACTGATTTTTTTTCGAAAACCATCAAAAAAACATTTTTTTTCAACATTTTCATTATTAAAACCGCTGTAACTTCACAAGGATTGGACTTAAGAAAATGGTCAATATGGAGACTTTTATGTCAACTTGTCTGGAGAGTTGATTCCCGTATTCAGTTTTTCCAAATTTTGATGTTTACTGCACTTTACAAAAAAAAAAAAACAGTAGATGATTTTTGTATTCTTTTAGGTGAGTTGCTCCATCCTGCATTTCTCGTGAGACTTTTTGTAACATCTTAGGCTATTTTCACAAAAAAAAATAACGAAAAAAAATCGTGGGATCACCTTTAAATTTGACTTTTAAACTTAAATATCAAACAATCTCATAAAGTCCGTCAAATTTCCTACAAATTTGTTTTTGACAATTTCATGATACGATGCAACGGCTTTGAGATACACGTATACAGCAATTCCATTTGAAAAGAGCCTAAACCGAAAAAAAGTTTTCCTATCGAGATCAATTTTTTTTTTGGCTATTAGGGTGACCTATATCGTGCTAGAAGGTTCAAAAAATGGTAATTTTCGTCATTTTTCGCAAATACCTCTTTTTTTTTTAATCGTATCTCCGCGTCATTTCATCCAATTTTAGCTGCCTAAGACGCATAAAAAGGCGATTGGTTTGGCTATTTGAGAAAAATAGTAAAAAGTTTCAAAAATCTAGCTTAACATATGAAAAAGTCGTATGAAAACTTAAAATGGCGTTTTGCCCGTGTCTGGACCAAAGAGCCTACGTCTGAAAATATTTTTAACAGATTCCTCGGAAAATTTCACATAACATATCAAAAAAATTGGTGATGTCAAACTGTACGTTTCAGAGATATGATTTTTTGAAAATAAAAACTGAGTTTTTCGACGTGCCACGCGCAAAAACGGAAAATGACAAAATCGGCAAAAAATCAGCTATTTCCACTAAAACTGCGATGTTATAATTGTCTTCTCTAAAACTTTGTAGAACATTGTTACACTCTAAATAATAATCCTACAAATTTAGAAAAACACGAAATTTTAAGACGAAAAACTTTGTTCTTAATGAAAAATTGACCCTTAAAATGGCATGTTCCAAATTTTTCTACAGGTAAGTAACGAAAACGGCATTTTTTTAAACTTTTCTAAATGTTTTTTACAAAAAGTGTAGTTTTTTTTTAATTTTGAGTACACCATCAAATCGGAAGTCTAATTTTACATAATAGTCAATTTGAACCAAATTTCTATCTCATCACTGTTTCAGCCAGCAAAGGTTTGAAAAGCATTTTTTCGCATGTTTAAAAATGCCAAAAAAAAAACTGACCTCGGGTTCGTGATCAGGGACAAAAGTTACCCCTTAGGACACAAGCTGCACGCTAATCGAAGAGAGGTCGGGGCAATTTGCTGTGTGAGTTGGCGGAAAATTAATGGTTAGACAAATGTGTATTTTTTTTTGTATCATCCAATAAAGTCAACAATAGGACAATATGGAGACTTTTAATTAGATCTAAAGAGCCACCATGCGCCTCCTCTGATGGTACTTTATATGGGAAACTTTTTTTTTTTTTGAAAAAACGCAATTTTCACGGACAGAATATTTTGAATCGAACATATTTTTGATTAGGAAGGTGAAACGCAACTTTCTACGATTAACTTGTGTGTTTGATTGTGTTTAATATTATGCTTCCTCGTCATAAACTCTTTTCAAATTGTTTGCAAATTATTCGATTAGTTTGTGTTCCACTGTACTCAACTGTGCAAATGTTGACATTCAGATTGAAAAACTATGTGTACACTTGGTGATGGCTACTGTTAATTGATTGGCATTATCATTCATTCACCAATTTTATTTAACATTACCCCCTTTAGTTATCTTAAACCACCGATAGCTGAAACTCATTTAATAATAGAGCGGCTTTGTTTTATTTAAATTAAATCATTAATTAAAGGAATTGTTTGCTTTGCAATTTTGTTTTGTTTATTTAATGTATTCAGTTTTTAATCAACTAATGTTCTAAACTTGAAACAAGATTGAATAACAAACTTTTCCTCACAGCTCATCATCCCTAGGGACCGTTCCATGCTCGGGCTTCCCAAAAGGACGACACCGACAACACTCGTGCAGTAAAATTTAATTTATGCTCATTCCATTCATCGGAACAATTTCCTTCCTAACCTCCCCCTCCTCCCCTCCATGTGTCTGGAGTCTGGACCCACGTCGTTTGCTGCTCCAACTTCATTGGGCTTTTCTCGGAGCGACCGGGTTCTGGGTTGGTTGACGGCGGGGGAAAAAGTTTAGCAAATTTTTCCGAAAGTGTGAGAGTGAGACAGAGTGTGACAATAAATTAATTCCGACTTTTTTTTGTGGAAGTTATTCGCCGGGCGAGAATAGTTTTGCACAAAGTTGTTGCTTGTGTTGATGTTTTGTGTGAGTCCCAGTGGGAAAATATTTACAAACAAGAGGGAAGCATTTGCAACAAACATCATCGTTAGAATGATTGATAAGATTGAAGGAGTGAACTGCAGAACTGTTGTGTTGTCAATCACTTTTTCGCCAGAAAAAAAACTGTTTGTTCTTTTATTTTGTTCTGTTGTTCTTTTTTTCTATTTTTGTTTTTTTCTTGTTTTCTTATTGTCTTGTTCTTTGGTTCTCTCATATTTTTGACAAAGGACTTTGTCTTAAAGCTCTATCTGCGGTGTCAATGCAAAATTTTTCGAAAATGTAGCGTTACCGTCGCAAGCCCTCGGCGTGACATTCTGTTTCTGTTGCGTAGATGCCGTGAAAACTATTTAAGCTAAAAGTTAGCCTCTGGAGGATTTAGTGTCCATCAGACTTTCATCAAAGACGGACCTTACGTTGGGAATTTTATTGCTCACACACACACACGCAGGTGGTGCACGAACTTGAGAGGAGGTCCAAGAAGTTATTGACGGTAGCCAGAACGGTCACCGGAATACCGAAATTATTGGGAACAATTTGGTAGGATATCGGCCACACCCGGAGTGGCCAGTGCCCTGTGGGAAGGTTCTACCGGGAGGACATTTACGGAACCATACAAATTTGGGCAATATGGGTATCAAAATTCATGGTTTTTGATACTGGTAATGAAAATGACCATTTTGGCAGGATTGGCCACACCCGGAGTGGCCATTGCCCTGTGGGAAGGTTCTACCGGGAGGACATTTACGGAACCATACAAATTTGGGCAATATGGGTATCAAAATTCATGGTTTTTGATACTGGTAATGAAAATGACCATTTTGGCAGGATTGGCCACACCCGGAGTGGCCAGTGCCCTGTGGGAAGGTTCTACCGGGAGGACATTTACGGAACCATACAAATTTGGGCAATATGGGTATCAAAATTCATGGTCTTTGATACTGGTAATGAAAATGACCATTTTGGCAGGATTGGCCACACCCGGAGTGGCCAGTGCCCTGTGGGAAGGTTCTACCGGGAGGACATTTACGGAACCATACAAATTTGGGCAATATGGGTATCAAAATTCATGGTTTTTGATACCGGTAATGAAAATGACCATTTTGGCAGGATTGGCCACACTCGGAGTGGCCATTGCTCTGAGGGAAGGTTCTACCGGGAGGACATTTACGGAACCATACAAATTTGGGCAATATGGGTATCAAAATTCATGGTTTTTGATACTGGTAATGAAAATGACCATTTTGGCAGGATTGGCCACACCCGGAGTGGCCAGTGCCCTGTGGGAAGGTTCTACCGGGAGGACATTTACGGAACCATACAAATTTGGGCAATATGGGTATCAAAATTCATGGTTTTTGATACTGGTAATGAAAATGACCATTTTGGCAGGATTGGCCACACCCGGATTGGCCACACCCGTAGTGGCCAAACCATGAATTTTGATACCCATATTGCCCTAAGTCGTATGGTTCCATTAATGTCCCCCCAGTAGAACCTTCCCGAGGGCACTGGCCACTCCGGGTGTGGCCAATCCAGTCAAAATGGCCATTTTCATTACCAGTTTCAAAAACCATGAATTTTGATACCCACCCCAGTAGAACCTTCCCGAGGGCACTGGCCACTCCGGGTGTGGCCAATCCAGTCAAAATGGCCATTTTCAATACCAGTTTCAAAAACCATGAATTTTGATACCCATATTGCCCCAAGTCGTATGGTTCGATTAATGTCCCCCCGGTAGAACCTTCCCGAGGGCACTGGCCACTCCGGGTGTGGCCAATCCAGTCAAAATGGCCATTTTCATTACCAGTTTCAAAAACCCGATTTAATCCCACCTGGGGTGAGATAGAGCCTTTCTTACTAAAGAATATAACGATGGTACTTCTTTCAATTCATAACATTGACTTTGTTTAGAAGAAGAAGAAAGTCTTATGATGAAAGCAAAGTATTATAAATGATATGATTTCCAAAAGAAACAAAAACGCCATTTTCTCCAAAAGAATATTTTAAATCGTACATATTCTTAATCAAACAAGCGTTTATGACAAACGCGAGCATAGCAAGCTTCACATGCGCCAGTGACAACGCACACCGCGGTAGGCGCAAAGAAAACCCGAGGTATAAGTGAACCGCGTGTGCCGCACGGTGCAGGGAAGATAGCCATTCAGCTTCTACGAATGTGGCAGAGTCAGAGATAGCTATTTTTACAACCGCACTACTACACACTCAATCACGAGTACCTTAGGTAGAAAGTCATTGGCGTCGCCAGCATTGAAAACTTTGAAAACGATATAAACGATGAAAAGCTTAGAAAGCTCCTATTGGAATCAAATGAACCCTGTTAAATAAACTTACGAAATCACGAAAAAATTGAGTCTACTTTTAGGCGATTTTCGGAGCCCACGGAAAACAAATAGATTGTAGCCGGATGAATGTCCTATGTCACAAAAGTTTTTAAATAAACATTGGACAGTTATGCAAAAACAAACAGGGCAAAAGAAACCGAAAAGCTACGATATCTTACATGTTGTAGGAAACATCGGTAGACAAGCTACTACAAACGAGTATAAGTCGAGCCAGCAAATAAATGCGCCAGCATTCTCGCGCCTGCATTCGAAGCTCAACTTGACAACTTGTCGACTTGGCGACGAAGCGTCGAAAATCGATGCAGTGTGATTTTTTGACGATTTTTCCGATTAAAATTCATGCTGAATCGACATATTTACGAAGATGGAAAAGACGTCCTGGCTTAAAGTAAAACATATACCTTTCTTTAGTAAGAAAGGCAAAAAGTAAATCGGTCTAAAAATTGATCGGGATTGCCGATCGATGTCGAATTTGTTTCAGGTGCTCACTCATGGTTTGTACTATGAATGTAGCAAGAAATTTTGAATAAAATCAGAAATGAAAAATGTTGGCGAAGGTCACCAGGTGGGCTTTTACCTTTTTTTAGGGATTTTTTTTCTTTTGGTAGGTTAACCAAACGGCTCTAACTCCAGAACCAGATTATGGATCTAGATGAAAATTTGAGAGGTTGTAGAGCTCGAAAAATGCAATTTTTGAGATAAATAAAAAATATGAAAATGATAAAAATTGACCATATTTTCATTTGAAAACTGTGTATTTTGTTGAAAAGTCTGGCCGCATCCGAAAACAGATTGATATTTCGAAATTTGCGAGGCAACTCGCCCAGGTTCAGCACACTAGCTTTCATCTGCATTTAGAAGAATCGAAATCGGATATATGGGAGCTGAGAACGGCGCGACACAAAATTTAGCAAAATTTTACCACATACGAACATCACTCGACCTCCACGGAATTTATTTTCTCAAAATTCGAGGGTGTGAGATAGACGAGTTCTGTCAAGGTGAATCGATAGAGCGTCGAAAATCGATGCAGTGTGATTTTTTGACGATTTTTCCGATTAAAATTCATGCTGAATCGACATATTTACGAAGATGGAAATGACGTCCTGGCTTAAAGTAAAACCTATACTTTTCTTTAGTAAGAAAGGCAAAAAGTAAATCGGTCTAAAAATTGATCGGGATTGCCGATCGATGTCAAATTTGTTTCAGGTGCTCACTCATGGTTTGTACTATGAATGTAGCAAGAAATTTTGAATAAAATCAGAAATGAAAAATGTTGGCGAAGGTCACCAGGTGGGCTTTTACCTTTTTTTAGGGATTTTTTTTCTTTTGGTAGGTTAATCAAACGGCTCTAACTCCAGAACCAGATTATGGATCTAGATGAAAATTTGGGAGGTTGTAGAGCTCGAAAATGCAATTTTGAGATAAATAAAAATATGAAAATGATAAAAATTTACCATATTTTCATTTGAAAACTGTGTATTTTGTTGAAAAGTCTGGCCGCATCCGAAAACAGATGGATATTTCGAAATTTGCGAGGCAACTCGCCCAGGTTCAGCACACTAGCTTTCATCTGCATTTAGAAGAATCGAAATCGGATATATGGGAGCTGAGAACGGCGCGACACAAAATTTAGCAAAATTTTACCACATACGAACATCACTCGACCTCCACGGAATTTATTTTCTCAAAATTCGAGGGTGTGAGATAGACGAGTTCTGTCAAGGTGAATCGATAGAGCGTCGAAAATCGATGCAGTGTGATTTTTTGACGATTTTTCCGATTAAAATTCATGCTGAATCGACATATTTACGACGATGGAAATGACGTCCTGGCTTAAAGTAAACCTATACCTTTCTTTAGTAAGAAAGGCAAAAGTAAATCGGTCTAAAATTGATCGGGATTGCCGATCGATGTCGAATTTGTTTCAGGTGCTCACTCATGGTTTGTACTATGAATGTAGCAAGAAATTTTGAATAAAATCAGAAATGAAAAATGTTGGCGAAGGTCACCAGGTGGGCTTTTACCTTTTTTTAGGGATTTTTTTTCTTTTGGTAGGTTAATCAAACGGCTCTAACTCCAGAACCAGATTATGGATCTGGATGAAAATTTGGGAGGTTGTAGAGCTCGAAAATGCAATTTTGAGATAAAAAAAATATGAAAATGATAAAAATTTACCATATTTTCATTTGAAAACTGTGTATTTTGTTGAAAAGTCTGGCCGCATCCGAAAACAGATGGATATTTCGAAATTTGCGAGGCAACTCGCCCAGGTTCAGCACACTAGCTTTCATCTGCATTTAGAAGAATCGAAATCGGATATATGGGAGCTGAGAACGGCGCGACACAAAATTTAGCAAAATTTTACCACATACGAACATCACTCGACCTCCACGGAATTTATTTTCTCAAAATTCGAGGGTGTGAGATAGACGAGTTCTGTCAAGGTGAATCGATAGAGCGTCGAAAATCGATGCAGTGTTTTTTGACGATTTTTCCGATTAAAATTCATGCTGAATCGACATATTTACGAAGATGGAAATGACGTCCTGGCTTAAAGTAAAACCTATACCTTTCTTTAGTAAGAAAGGCAAAAAGTAAATCGGTCTAAAATTGATCGGGATTGCCGATCGATGTCGAATTTGTTTCAGGTGCTCACTCATGGTTTGTACTATGAATGTAGCAAGAAATTTTGAATAAAATCAGAAATGAAAAATGTTGGCGAAGGTCACCAGGTGGGCTTTTACCTTTTTTAGGATTTTTTTCTTTTGGTAGGTTAATCAAACGGCTCTAACTCCAGAACCAGATTATGGATCTAGATGAAAATTTGGGAGGTTGTAGAGCTCGAAAAATGCAATTTTTGAGATAAATAAAAAATATGAAAATGATAAAAATTGACCATATTTTCATTTGAAAACTGTGTATTTTGTTGAAAAGTCTGGCCGCATCCGAAAACAGATGGATATTTCGAAATTTGCGAGGCAACTCGCCCAGGTTCAGCACACTAGCTTTCATCTGCATTTAGAAGAAATGAAATCGGATATATGGGAGCTGAGAACGGCGCGACACAAAATTTAGCAAAATTTTACCACATACGAACATCACTCGACCTCCACGGAATTTATTTTCTCAAAATTCGAGGGTGTGAGATAGACGAGTTCTGTCAAGGTGAATCGATAGAGCGTCGAAAATCGATGCAGTGTGATTTTTGACGATTTTTCCGATTAAAATTCATGCTGAATCGACATATTTACGACGATGGAAATGACGTCCTGGCTTAAAGTAAACCTATACCTTTCTTTAGTAAGAAAGGCAAAAAGTAAATCGGTCTAAAAATTGATCGGGATTGCCGATCGATGTCGAATTTGTTTCAGGTGCTCACTCATGGTTTGTACTATGAATGTAGCAAGAAATTTTGAATAAAATCAGAAATGAAAAATGTTGGCGAAGGTCACCAGGTGGGCTTTTACCTTTTTTTAGGGATTTTTTTTCTTTTGGTAGGTTAATCAAACGGCTCTAACTCCAGAACCAGATTATGGATCTGGATGAAAATTTGGGAGGTTGTAGAGCTCGAAAAATGCAATTTTTGAGATAAATAAAAATATGAAAATGATAAAATTTACCATATTTTCATTTGAAAACTGTGTATTTTGTTGAAAAGTCTGGCCGCATCCGAAAACAGATGGATATTTCGAAATTTGCGAGGCAACTCGCCCAGGTTCAGCACACTAGCTTTCATCTGCATTTAGAAGAATCGAAATCGGATATATGGGAGCTGAGAACGGCGCGACACAAAATTTAGCAAAATTTTACCACATACGAACATCACTCGACCTCCACGGAATTTATTTTCTCAAAATTCGAGGGTGTGAGATAGACGAGTTCTGTCAAGGTGAATCGATAGAGCGTCGAAAATCGATGCAGTGTGATTTTTGACGATTTTTCCGATTAAAATTCATGCTGAATCGACATATTTACGAAGATGGAAATGACGTCCTGGCTTAAAGTAAAACCTATACCTTTCTTTAGTAAGAAAGGCAAAAAGTAAATCGGTCTAAAAATTGATCGGGATTGCCGATCGATGTCGAATTTGTTTCAGGTGCTCACTCATGGTTTGTACTATGAATGTAGCAAGAAATTTTGAATAAAATCAGAAATGAAAAATGTTGGCGAAGGTCACCAGGTGGGCTTTTACCTTTTTTTAGGGATTTTTTTTCTTTTGGTAGGTTAATCAAACGGCTCTAACTCCAGAACCAGATTATGGATCTAGATGAAAATTTGGGAGGTTGTAGAGCTCGAAAATGCAATTTTTGAGATAAATAAAAATATGAAAATGATAAAATTGACCATATTTTCATTTGAAAACTGTGTATTTTGTTGAAAAGTCTGGCCGCATCCGAAAACAGATGGATATTTCGAAATTTGCGAGGCAACTCGCCCAGGTTCAGCACACTAGCTTTCATCTGCATTTAGAAGAAATGAAATCGGATATATGGGAGCTGAGAACGGCGCGACACAAAATTTAGCAAAATTTTACCACATACGAACATCACTCGACCTCCACGGAATTTATTTTCTCAAAATTCGAGGGTGTGAGATAGACGAGTTCTGTCAAGGTGAATCGATAGAGCGTCGAAAATCGATGCAGTGTGATTTTTTGACGATTTTTCCGATTAAAATTCATGCTGAATCGACATATTTACGAAGATGGAAATGACGTCCTGGCTTAAAGTAAAACCTATACCTTTCTTTAGTAAGAAAGGCAAAAGTAAATCGGTCTAAAAATTGATCGGGATTGCCGATCGATGTCGAATTTGTTTCAGGTGCTCACTCATGGTTTGTACTATGAATGTAGCAAGAAATTTTGAATAAAATCAGAAATGAAAAATGTTGGCGAAGGTCACCAGGTGGGCTTTTACCTTTTTTAGGATTTTTTTCTTTTGGTAGGTTAATCAAACGGCTCTAACTCCAGAACCAGATTATGGATCTAGATGAAAATTTGGGAGGTTGTAGAGCTCGAAAAATGCATTTTTGAGATAAATAAAAATATGAAAATGATAAAATTGACCATATTTTCATTTGAAAACTGTGTATTTTGTTGAAAAGTCTGGCCGCATCCGAAAACAGATGGATATTTCGAAATTTGCGAGGCAACTCGCCCAGGTTCAGCACACTAGCTTTCATCTGCATTTAGAAGAATCGAAATCGGATATATGGGAGCTGAGAACGGCGCGACACAAAATTTAGCAAAATTTTACCACATACGAACATCACTCGACCTCCACGGAATTTATTTTCTCAAAATTCGAGGGTGTGAGATAGACGAGTTCTGTCAAGGTGAATCGATAGAGCGTCGAAAATCGATGCAGTGTGATTTTTTGACGATTTTTCCGATTAAAATTCATGCTGAATCGACATATTTACGAAGATGGAAATGACGTCCTGGCTTAAAGTAAAACCTATACCTTTCTTTAGTAAGAAAGGCAAAACCATGAATTTTGATACCTATATTGCCCCAAGTCGTATGGTTCGATTAATGTCCCCCCGGTAGAACCTTCCCGAGGGCACTGGCCACTCCGGGTGTGGCCAATCCAGTCAAAATGGCAATTTTCATTACCAGTTTCAAAACCATGAATTTTGATACCTATATTGCCCCAAGTCGTATGGTTCGATTAATGTCCCCCCGGTAGAACCTTCCCGAGGGCACTGGCCACTCCGGGTGTGGCCAATATCCTATAAATGTGTTGCCACATTTCATGCGAACTATTTAAGCTAACAGATAGCCTCAGAAAAATTCAGTGCCTTACGAGGTTTCGACAAAAGCGGATCCACGGTGGTAATTTTATCACAGAGAACAGATGTACAACTTAAATGGGAAAGTTGTGTAAAACCGTTACGAACTATTTAAATTTGATTTGTGAAGCATCCGCTAGAGGCGCCACTGTTGACCCCGGTTCGACCAATTTGACAGATGTTTTTGACTGTTATCGTCTGTAAACGTCAAAGCCAAAGTAGAAGCAAAAAGAAGACAGAGTTTAAAAATGGGCCGTAGGTGTGAATTTGCGGGTTGTCGGAACGTTTCCGGCCTGTTCCCAGAGCGAAGAACTTATCATGGCTTTCCGAAGGATGCTGCTCTGTAAGCATTCTTGAAGATAGCGGAAACATCACATTTCTGAATGATTTTTTTATGATTTTAATTTTATCTTTTTCAACAGCTGTCGCCGGTGGGTGGCCAACTGTGGGAATCCGGAAGTTGACGCTGTGTTTCAAAAGTTTGACAGACCGGTTTGAAACAGTGAAAAGTTTGTTCATACCACTTTTCGGAAATAAATAAAGTGCGAGAAAAAACGATTCATCAAATAATTTTCGAACAACAAATTTAGACCGGTTCCAGCTGCTGTGCCAAGGTCTCGAATCCAGGTAGCCAGCGGCCAGGTTTTGTCAAACGATGACTGCAGGAGTGGCGAATCGCGTGGGATACCTACTTCGGTCAACTGGGCCGAGCACGAGACCGTCGACCCGAGGAAACTCGACGTGCCCGACAAACCTAGTTTTCCTCCACAAATTCGTCACCTTGAAAGCGACAGATCAAGCGGTGTCCGCGGCGATGATCAAGGATCAAGTGGTGTATGCCACGAACAAGATCTGCTTACAGAGACGGACCAGATGGTCAGCTGGACCTATCTGCCCCATAACACCAACGAGTCGATCGGAATGCCAGATTAGATCATCGAGCTCGAGCTGCTCGAATCATCCGACGACGCTCCCACACATCATCTAAACCAGGTCCTCGAGAACGGCGAACCAAGCAACTCCCTGGAAGTCAGCACCCACGAGTCGATCGGACAGCCAGATGAGATCAAACCTACCCGCCTAAAGTTGACCAATGAACTCTGTTTTTTATTTGTAACCCTAGATTTTAATCAGCAATGAAGCTTGTTCTTTAATAAAACACAAAGGATTAAAAACACACAATGACTCAGCTTTTTAAAATTCTATTTTCTAGATGCTTCAAAAGTACATATCTCTTGCTTCATTTTGGGTGGTGAAAGGTTGGAGATGGTTTACCGCACTCTCCGGGAAGTTCCGGTTGATTTCAGAAGCGAAATCGTTCGCTGCCAATTTCGCAGCCCTTCGCTTAAAGTTGTTGCTGATGAACTCGTCATGGTCCTGAAATCCCTTCGTCTTATGCAGGTTTGCCGATGTGGAACTTGTTTTTCATGTCGAACAGCTAACTATACGGTAAGGAATAAATCATTTTTGGCCATCTCCTCTTCGGTAGCCTGTGACGATAACAACTTGCCAGCGCACTGCACCACAACACCGCTCATCTGGTGACCGGGTCTTCGAAGTCACTGCTGGTTAGGCTTTTAAAGTTTGTTCACCTGTAAAAAGAATCACTCAGCCGCAATATTCTTTAATTTTACAATTTGCTGTGGCTTACATTGGAAATTTCCTTAGAATTATTTTTTCTCCATAAAACGAATCACGAATCGCAGGCTATGTTTATGTTTACAATTCTGATTTGACATTTCATCACCAGCTTTGCTGACCTCGCCACCCCTGTGGGAATGTACGGCCGCAGGTACGGCCGATGCGGGGCTGATGGTCGTAAAATATTTTTCACTGGGCAGACACGCCATCTATGCGGATCTTTTACACCCTTTGTAACTTATTTTGGTTTGAATTTTTACACAGCTTTTTCAATGGATTTTCCTATGTGTTATACATCTGTTCTCTGTGATTTTATTGCTCACACACACACACACACACACACGCACACATTGAAAGACACAGTTTGTGCACTAAATTGGGAGGAATTCTGTTTTTATGAAGATTGTAAGGACGGTCACCGGACCAGAATGATTTGGGGCAATAGGCTTGGGACCACATTTATAGGATATTGGCCACACCCGGAGTGGCAAATGCCCTCGGGAAGGTTCTACCGGGGGGACATTAATCGAACTATTCGACTTGGGGCAATATGGGTACCAAAATTCATGGTTTTTGATACTGGACATGAAAATTACCATTTTGATTGGACATTTTCCGAACCATACTTGTTTTGGCAATTTATTTCCACAGAGGTGCCAAAGATTGAAAACATTTTACAGGAATAAATTATTTAGGATTAAATACATAGGCAATGTTTTAAAAATATAAAATAAAATAGAATATTTTTTAGGAGTTTTGTACAAAGTTCTTTGTCATATTGGTCATGTAGAACATAACCACCTGCACCTTTTTTTTTCTATTTTCCTTTTTCTTGTTCTCTTATCAAAATGTTATTCTTTTATTCTTTTGTTCCGTTGTTCTGTTGTTCTGTTGTTCTGTTGTTCTGTTGTTCTGTTGTTCTGTTGTTCTGTTGTTCTGTTGTTCTGTTGTTCTGTTGTTCTGTTGTTCTGTTGTTCTGTTGTTCTGTTGTTCTGTTGTTCTGTTGTTCTGTTGTTCTGTTGTTCTGTTGTTCTGTTGTTCTGTTTTTCTGTTGTTCTGTTGTTCTGTTGTTCTGTTGTTCTGTTGTTCTGTTGTTCTGTTGTTCTGTTGTTCTGTTGTTCTGTTGTTCTGTTGTTCTGTTGTTCTGTTGTTCTGTTGTTCTGTTGTTATGTTGTTCTGTTGTTCTGTTGTTCTGTTGTTCTGTTTTTCTGTTGTTCTGTTGTTCTGTTTTTATGTTGTTCTGTTGTTCTGATATTTAATTTTCTTATTTTCATTCTATAACCATTTTGTTCTATTGTTCTATTACCCACTTTCACATTCTTAAACAGAACTCCAACCAATTTCCGCAGCTCACTTTAGCTCATCGATTCGTGGCGGAAAATCG
Organism: Culex quinquefasciatus; assembly: GCF_015732765.1. NCBI lineage: Eukaryota > Metazoa > Arthropoda > Insecta > Diptera > Culicidae > Culex > Culex quinquefasciatus. The sequence continues at coordinate 26,338,622 of NC_051861.1, read as the reverse complement.
CCTTTCACTTCTCACGTCGCGACTGCTTTCTCGGCTATGAGCGATGATTTTCCAGCTACACAGACAGCTTTCAGCCGGGCGTGGGGATGAAAAAATGATGATTATTATCCGCAGCGTCTATGCTTCTTCCGCAGCGGATGAGCTCAGGCAAAAAAGGGGGGATGAAATAAACTGAAAACCGGGAGCAAAACCGTCTCGCGGCGCAACGTCGTCGAGAATGGATGATGAAAAATGTTGTCTATCTCTTTTGGGCTGATGACGACGACGATGGCTTGCATCTAATCCCTCGGGAGGGGGGGGGGGGGGAGGTGGTTTGGAAATCCACCCCCACCCTCCTCTTGAGAGGGAGGATGAAGTGCATGGTTTTTTTTTCGATTTTCAGTGGGCCACGTTTTTTGGGAGGCTCCCCCCCTGTGAGAAGAAGAGTGGATCAAATGATGCTGATAAATTTGGCAATTTATTTCGGCTGAGAGCATCACAGAATCAATTAAGGATTTGTGGCGCGTTGGGGGTGTTGCGAGAGCAGACGTAAAGGGCCGGAGGAAAGCCAGATATATTAGGCACATTATTTGGTGTGGAGAGGTTTGAGATAAAATAAGAATAGATTTTTGGGGATTGTTGTGGTGGAATCAACTCTGATTTGAAATCATGATTCAGGATTAGGCTGACGATGGATTTCAAATATATTTAACATTTCTTGAACCAAAATTTCCACAAACGTTTAAAAAAACGCTTCGCATGTTTTGAATCATTCTTGAATGTTTCTTGGAAAAATTATGTAAAATGATAAAAAATAGAAAAAAAAAACAATTTTAGCGTTTTTTTTTTTTGGCTTTGAAAATATCATCAACTGTTATCAGAAACAAGTTAAACACAATCGAAAGACAGAATCCCTTAAAACAAAACATTTTAGAAGCTAGAAACTTTGTTTTAGTTTTCAAAAAATGTTTAACAAAACAAAAGAAAATAAAATAAAAATAAAATACTGCATCATTTATAAAGCTGTTTTTTTTTTTGGATTACTCTTGATTGCAATTGTTTTTAACGAACGTTTTTATTCTTTATGTATTTTCCAAAAAAAAGATGCAATTAGGTAAATGTTTGACAAATTTATAACATACGCAGTAGAAAAATCATGCTATTATTACATCTGCGAAGGGGTAAATTTTTATGTCAGAAAAAAGTGTAATGTAACTTTTTGTGTCTAAATTGAGGTAAAATTACATCATAAAAGATATAATAGTGAACCTTCCTAATGTACCCAACTTTTTACTGTGTAGCGCCCTGAGCTATCTGAAGTGTAATGTATATATTCGTCTGAGAGTAATGAATACATTTGTCTGTTCTTATATTTTCTGAACTTCAGAATTTTCAAAATTTTATTGAATGGTGAAATAAAACTTAAGAAATTTATTTTACAAATCGGTTCCTTAGTTTATTATCTTAATTTATCCACAGAATAATAAAATTTAAAAAAAAACAGGTTCACATCTATCTTTTTTTTCTAAAATTGAAATAAAAAATAAATGAAATCAATTAAGTGTTTTCCAATAAGCCCTAATTTTTTGAACTAACGATGTCTCGGAGACGGAGTCTTCAAAATTAAATGTTTTTTGATTTTTTTTTTTGAATCTTGAGCAAATCTCTACGAAATCGTTATTTTTTAAGAATTTCAATTTTCTATTTTTTTAATCCAACTGAAACTTTTTTGGTGCCTTCGGTATGCCCAAAGAAGCCATTTTGCATCATTAGTTTGTCCATATAATTTTCCATACAAATTTGGCAGCTGTCCTTACAAAAACGGTGTATGAAAATTCAAAAATCTGTATCTTTTGAAGGATTTTTTTGATCGATTTGGTGTTTTCGGCAAAGTTGTAGGTATGGATAAAGACTACACTGAAAAAAATTATATACGGTAAAAAAAAATTCATTGAACTTTATGTCACTAAAACTTGATTGGCAAAAATAAACTATTTTAATTTTTATTTTTTCTGATATGTTTTAGAGGACATCAAATGCCAACATTTCAGAAAATTTCCTGGTTGTGCAAAAAATCTTTGACCAAGTTATGAATTTTTGAATCAAAACTGATTTTTTTCAAAAAATCGAAATATTGGTCGCAAAAATTTTTCAACTTAATTTTTCGATGTAAAATCAAATTTGAAATCAAAAAGTACTGAAGCGAAATTTTCATAAAGTTCACCGTTTTCAAGTTAAGGCCATTTTTAGGTAACTTTTTTCAAAATAGTCGCAGTTTTTCATTTTCTTGATTAGTGCCCATGTTTGCCCATTTTTGAAACAAAAAAATATTTTTGAAAAGCTGAGAGAATTATCCATGTTCTGCTTTTTTGAACTTTGTTGCTGAGATATTGCCATGCAAATGTTTAAAAACATGAAAATTGATGTTTTTCAAGTCTCACCCAAACAGCCCACTATTTTTTAACGTCGATATCTCAGCAACTAATGGTCCGATTTACAATGTTAGAAAATGAAACATTCGTGAAATTTTCCGATCTTTTAAAAAGAAAAATTTTCAAGATTTTAAAATCAAGACTAACATTTCAAAAGTGCCTAATATTCAATATTAGATTTTCATTTCATTAGATTTTTGGTAACATTTTCCAAGTAAAGCCATTTGAAATGCTCAAATTTTTAATCGTATTAAAACATTAACCTTCAGAATTCAAAACAAACCAGGAAAGTGAAACCCATTAGAGGTGTTCAAATATTGGCATTTAAAAAAAATTCAAGATTTTTGAATCAAGATTAACATTTCAAAAAGGCCAAATATTCAATATTACGCTCTATTAAAATATAGAGAATTTTCTTAGCTTTTCAAAAATATTTTTTTCAAAGGTAGGCAAACATGTGCACTATTTTGGAAAAATAAAAAACTGTGACTATTTCGAAAAAATCTACCTAAAAATGGCCTTAACTTGAAAACGGTGAACATTTCACTAAAGTATTTTTTGATTTCAAATTTGATTTTACATCGAATAATTAAGTTGAAAAATTTTTGCGACCAATATTTATTTTTTTTTTTTTTTTGAAAAAAATCAGTTTTGATTCAAAAATTCATAACTCGGTTATGGATTTTTTGCACAAAGAGGAAATTTCTGAAAAAATGACATTTGATGTCCTCTAAAACATATCAAAAATGGAAAAAAATAAAGTGTATTTTTGCAAATCAAGTTTTAGTGACAAAAAGTTAAATAAAAAATCACCAAAAATTGTATACCGTGTATCATATTGTAGTCCATATTCATACCTACAACTTTGCCGAAGACACCAAATCGATCAAAAAAATCCTTCAAAAGATACGGATTTTTGAATTTTCATACATCATTTGCCAAATTTGTTTGCAAAAAATATGGACAAACTAATGATGCAAAATGGCTTCTTTGGGCATACCAAAGGCACCAAAAAAGTTAAAGCTGGATCAAAGAATACAAAAAAAAAAATCGAATGATCGAAATCTGAGAGAACTGCTCCCTTAAAAAATATCTTGAGTTTAAAAATATGATAAATTGTAAAAACAAGTAGAAAACCTTAATTTTCTCAATTTCAGTGTTTTTCAGTGTTATTTCTCCGCTTCTTTTTATTTTATCCGTTGTAAGATAAAAAGACAAAAAAATAAAATTGTTGTTATTTTTCTCAGCTATTTCATTTTTTTGCGTTTTGTCGAAAAAGCAGTGCTGGCATTCTTGCACCCTTGCGAGAAAAATATCATCTCTCTCGAGTTCTTGCCGCGAGTCCCGAGGAGCTGCCGAGTGCAACTCGCCAATCGCCCGTGCTCTCCCCCGCTCGCAAACAAGAATTGCCCGCTCGCGTGATGTAAAACGAGTTGACAACGAAGAATTCTGGAGTTTTTTTTGAAAAGGTCCAATGAACCAAATTTTCAGTTTTTGCTTTTTGGGTGTTTTTCAATACCCCTGACTCAAGGCGGTTTCAAAAACGCCCAAAAAGCGAAAACTGGAAATTTGGTTTATTGGACCTTTTCAAAAAAAAACTCCAGAATTGTTTATTTATGGCAACTTTAACCTAGTGGCCATTCACTTCTCATCCCAAGGCTTTTAAAGTTATGTTCGTCAGATTCAACAAAATTTTTGTATCGAAATTCAATAAATCTTGTAAAGTAATGTTCCCCCTCTAACCCGAACAAAAACTTTTACCAACTAAACATTCCAAACATCAACCTGAACAGTCTGTAAAACTTTCTCAATCCAAACCAATCAGGCTATACACGAAATAAAACAACCTCTATCTTAACCGCTCTCCCCCTCCCAAACCTTCAAAACTTTCCATTTGCCAATTCTTATCGTTTTTTTCTGTTCATTCAACAAAAAAAAAGGAGAAAGATAAATTTCTTACGTTCTTCGTCCCCTCCCATCTCACGTGTGTCAGAGCAAATAAGTGCAGCCACTTTTCCTATTTGTTCTACAATTTGAGTTGAGGCAACCGTCCGGAGCTTCTTAAAAACAACTTTGCCCAGAAACGAGCGGTCTTTGGGAAAACTAAGAAAAAAAATAAACACACACACCCAGACAACAACTGGTGGGCAAACTGCCTCGTAAACGCCTCCTACCCTGCTTACGACGTCACTGTTGGAAAACACAAAATAAGACCTTCTTGAAGAGAGCGGGGGGGAAAAAATAGCGATTGTGACTGTACCACGCCGTGAATGTAGACACACTTTTGTTGCTTGAGGGATCCTTCTTGAGCTGCTGCTGCTGCTGTCGTTCAAGTGCGAGGGCATCGGAGAGGAATTGAGATGGTTCACCTTTGCCTCTTCTCTTGTTAGGAACAGTTGCCTGGCGAAGAAAAGTGATGCATTCTTTGCGGTATTAAGGTTGTTGCGTTGTTGAGTTGTTGAGTTGTTGAGTTGTTGAGTTGTTGAGTTGTTGAGTTGTTGAGTTCTTGAGTTGTTGAGTTGTTGAGTTGTTGAGTTGTTGGGTTGTTGAGTTGTTGAGTTGTTGAGTTGTTGAGTTGTTGAGTTGTTGAGATGTTCAGCTTAATTTCGTTATGTGAATCATTCACCATTCTATTTTTCCATCAGTAGGTTATGTTTTGTTGCCTTTTTCAACACATTTCCCTTAGCACTTGTGGGTCACGGCATAGCACAACAAACTCGGAAAAGCAACTACGTCAGATAAGGACTTTTGGGAAACCGGGTCGAGTGGGAGCAGCAGACCTGATGGAGAGGAACAGAGTGTTAAAAGTTTATGTATCTTGCACCTATCGTGTGAAATCGGAGAGGATTCACGGTGCTATGAAAACAACTAAGTTTATCGATGTGAGGCTTCAAAACACTGTTGAACACTTTTTTGTTTGCGAAAAACTATGTCTTTTCAAGCAACTGTAATGATCGGTTTGTTATAAGGTAGATCAAGAGTTGTTTTGATTATTGACTATTAGTTGATAATTGTTGATTGTTGATAGTTGATAGTTGATTGTTGATAGTTGATTGTTGATTTTTGATTGTTGATTGTTGATAGTTGATAGTTGATAGTTGATAGTTGATTGTTGATTGTTGATTGTTGATTGTTGATTGTTGATTGTTGATTGTTGATTGTTGATTGTTGATTGTTGATTGTTGATTGTTGATTGTTGATTGTTGATTGTTGATTGTTGATTGTTGATTGTTGATTGTTGATTGTTGATTGTTGATTGTTGATTGTTGATTGTTGATTGTTGATTGTTGATTGCTGATTGTTGATTGTGGATTGTTGATTGTTGATTGTTGATTGTTGATTGTTGATTGTTGATTGTTGATTGTTGATTGTTGATTGTTGATTGTTGATTGTTGATTGTTGATTGTTGATTGTTGATTGTTGATTGTTGATTGTTGATTGTTGATTGTTGATTGTTGATTGTTGATTCTTGATTCTTGATTGTTGATTGCGAATTGTTGATCACTGAAAAGATGTTAATGTTTATTGAACGTTCGTGATAAGCTAACCAATGCAACAATTACCCTTCGTGTGCTGCACTTTTCGTAATTAATTTATGCAACGGCGGTGGCGGTCCAGCTTTTCGGGATCATAACTCACATGGTGAATTAATTTTAACCAAAAATAATTCCTCGAAAAACACAGAACGCTAGTCCAAACCCATCAGAGAGTGTAATAAATTATTAGTGTTTGCAAACTCATTATATTTTAATTAGGCTACCAGGAATTGAAACTGGAAAGCCAACTCTCATGAAATTAAATAATTATCCGCAATCCCTGGACGATTGCTTTCGGATTTGGAACAAAAAACAATTTACGATTAAATCTGCATCAAATCGAGGTGTAATCGGCTTTAAAAATTTCCCCGCAATTTGTCTCATTTAACATGCACCTAGTGAAATGGCAGTAAATCGTTGATGCTTCCGATTAGCTCATTTACTTCAAATTGAAATGTTATCTGTAAGCACTAGTGTGAAAGCTGGGGTGTTTTTAAATGGTTGACTAATTAAAGTGCTTTGAGAAACGACTTGAACATGAATATGACCTCGCTTGTTTAATGATGACAATGTTAAATTAACTTAATTTTTGTTGTTCTTTTTAAAATAAAGATTATTTCTATATGAAACACTACCTTATTTATTAAACCATTTTCTAACTCATTGATTCGAAATGATTGTTCCCAAAACGCTGGGGCCCACAGCAAATAAACATCCCAGATAAATTACGTTTATGATTTAGCTCCTCACCCGGAACGAACCGAAACTAAGTATGGTCCTCGGTGACCTTTTCTCCTTCGGCACTTTACCGGTCCAAAGGCCAAGATCGGACGCCGTCCACACCGCATTTGGTCCCAGCAGAAGTCGATAAATCTCCGACCACTTCCGTCCATCCCGTTGATCCGAGAATTGTTAGATTTTAAGTCGAAAATTGTTTTTTGTTACTTAAAAAATATCATTTTAAGAAAAGTCACAATTGCAACTTTTAGTTTATTTTGTAGTTAAAATTTTCCACAAAATATTTTCCAACAACTTTTTACAGTGTCCTGTCCTTTCTATTCCAGTGCAGCCTGGATTTCTTTCTGCTCAATAAAGTTCGTTTGCTTTTAAATAAATCAGCGTAAAGTGGCCTGGCAAGCGCTGGCTTCAAACGGAACGAACACACATTCTAACGATTATATCTAGCGAAATAGAGAGAAAAAAATCAGACCAAAATCTAAACTAGAAGCTGCGTTAGGAACATATTTGGAACTAATAATAATATTCGCAAATCAATAGAAGCGAACCCCGGCACTGTACTTCGCAAATTTACAAAAATTCTTAAGATGTTTGAATAGACCTGATCATGCTACAAATCTGGAGTTTTTTTTGAAAAGGTCCAATAAACCAAATTTCCAGTTTTTGATTTTTGGGTGTTTTTTGATACCCCTGACTCAAGGCGGTTTCAAAAACACCCAAAAAGCAAAAACTGGAAATTTCAGTTGATTGCACTTGACATTTAGATATTTTCGGTACGGTGGTTATTTAAAAAAAAAACGTACTTAATCCACCTTTAGGTGGTTGGTGCCTTCCTCACATTCAGAAAGTCAAAACAGTCAGTAAAAATAGCAACATTAACCCTTAACATGTTTAACAAATCAACTTTATTACTCATTTCTTTTGATAGGGTTCGCAGATTTTCAATATTTCTGGCTCATCGGCAAGGTCTGATAAAAAATCTATTCAACGATAGTTCGCATGGAAGATTCAGACAATATTTCTATCACAATATCTGAAATCCGGCCTCCAAAAAGTGTATAAATAACACTTAAGTGCTGATAACTTTTGAGCGGGTTATCAGCTCTTTGATGTTTTAAACTCATTAAAGGTCTTTTTAATAACTTTCTGAAAATATATAACATGATAAGTTTTCTTGCATAAACCACCCTTTTTACAATTCTCCGGGCATACGCCAAAATCGTTTTTTCAGCATAACTTTTAAAGTACTTAACTAAACTTGCTGATTGTAAATAAAGACCAATGGGACCCCAAGACGGATCGAATGAGACTCATACGGTCAAAATCCGTTCATCAAGTCCGGAGATAATCAAGTAACAACTTTTTTGTCCACCCGCCTTCACACATCCACACAGACATTTGCTCAGAACATGATTCCGAGTCGATATGTATACGTGAAGGTGGGTCTACGAGGTCAAATTAATAAGTTCATTTTTCGAGTGATTTTATAGCCTTTCCTCAGTAAGGTGAGGAAGGCAAAAAGATTCATAGAAAACCTTGTTTTAAAATATTTGACGTACATTCAAAAGCATTTATAATTTCTTCAACAAAATTCTGATATCCACTTTTTTCGAACATATTTTTCCTGAGCCAAAAATGATTTAGAGAAATTTTGAGAGATTAAAAAAAAGTAAATCATTCCTGTAACTATAGTGTTGTGGCTGTTGTTAATAGATTTATTCATGGCAGCTTTAACCTTCTTGGCCATGCACTGCTTTGTACCTATAATATTTTCGTGAACAACTTATGTCCTTTTTAACATGAACAGTTCATTTAGAAATTATCTGAACTCAAATCGATTTCGATGAATTTTATATTCTTTCAATAACATTTCTTTTGATTTATAAAGGTTACTGAGAGTTATTTCATTGTTTCATTTTTTTTATTTTTGTTATATTATACGTATTTTCGGATTTCTAGTCAAGACCCGAAGAAAAAAATTTCCCTGTACAATCCGAAGCCTGCAAAATGCGTTACAGTAAATTTTCGCAGGCTTGGGAAATATGCAAAATAGCACCAAACTTCAATGTTTTATAGTGTTTTGGAATTTTCAGAATGTCTACTTTAAGGAAAAAAATATACAAATTAGAGAATTTTTTGGCTGGGCTCGGGGGGGGGGTGAACGAAAAAATATCCGAGCAAAATGCGTTACAGTAAATTTGTAAAATTTATATCTTATGCAAAACATGACCAAAACTCAAAAAAAAACTTTATAGTGCTTTGGAAAGGTCTTCACCTGAACTTTACTTTAAAAATATAAAAAAACTACGTTTCCATAAAGTTTTACTAAAAAAGTTAAGTAAACATTTATTGTTCTATATACTACTTCAGTCAGAGAATAAAAACATGACTTTTCATTAGAAACATATTCATGCGATATATCTAACTTCTCAAAATTTCATGAATAGTCATTCTGCAACAAAATTGAACCGATTCAGCTGGACCGGTTCAATAGTTGTACCGGTTGAACATTTATGGCAAAAAATGTATCATGCGACATATCTAACTCTTTCAAATTGCCTGAAAAGTCATTCTGTAACAAAATTGAACCGATTCAGTTGAACCGGTTCATCCAACCGGTACAATAGTTGTACCGGTTGAACGTTTCTGGCACAAAATGTAGCATGCGACATATCTAACTCTTTCAAATTGCCTGAAAAGTCATTCTGTAAAAAAATCGAACCAATTCAGTTGAACCGGTTCATCCAACCGGTTCAATAGTTGTACCGGTTGAACGTTTCTGGCACAAAATGTATCATGCGACATATCTAACGCTTTCAATTTGACTGAAAAGTCATTCTATAATAAAAGTGAACCGATTCAGATCATTTTTGCCCGCGTGTAAACATTTCAGCGATCTGCAGTTCTCACCAACACATATAATGCTGGTCCGTCCTCGAGCAACACTCCAAAGAGAAGAATATGGTGGTGCTCTTTCAAGCACCCATTGTGCGGTGGTAGCGTATCGGATCAATAACCAAAAAGTTGGTGGTTCAATCCTCGTTCTGTTAAGGTTTTTTTTTGTGAAATACAACCAAAAAGCCATCGGTAATGTCGATAATTGTCGGTAACGGGCAAAAATGTCATACCCCTATATTGCAAAAAATTCATGAGGACAGTTTTCATGCAGATTCTGATATCCTTTCATGCCGCCATGCATCATAATCATGCGACCGCCGTTTGGGTGTAGAGGATGACGATTTTCATTTTTTTTTTCGGGAATCAAGAGTTAATTTTGAAAATGTTTGCTGCATTTCAAGTTTTCATACTACTTTTTTCAAATCTAAGACCTGTCATTCCCAATGACTAAAAGGTGGAATATGTCATGTAGTAAAGGTGTCCGCAAACAGGTAACCCGAGCATGGGTAAATAACAAGGGAAATGCGTAATAATACCTTTCTCTGGTATCAATACCAAATTTTGGTATTCCTGGACCCTTAAAAATTTGTCTTAAGGATTATGCAAGAGCAAAATGTGGTATCATACCAATTTAAGGTATTGTTTTGATATTGCAAAATTGCAGAATTTGTCAATGGTCGAACACCACATTTTGGTATTATTTTGGTATTAAAGTGTTTTACCAAATTCCTCTGAAACTATGGGAAAATTTTGACCAATTTTGACAAAATAATTAATTTTGCGCTAAAACGAGGTCTCAAAGCGAATGCTTTCATTGAAAACCGGAAATTTCAAACTTGATTTTAAAAATTTTTGATATACCCCCTACAGAAATGACTTGACATTGTGGAAAAATTTCTAAGTCAGGATGCCACATTTTGGTATTATTTTGGTATTGAAAGGTTTCATCAATTTTCTCTGAAACTATGGATTTTTTTTAAATTTTTGACGAGATAATTAATTTTGCGCTAAAATGACTTGAAACCCAAAAATGTTAAAGCTGATTTAAATTTTTTTGTGATATACCCACTAATATTTTTTTCAAAAACGTTGAAATTTTTCTAAGTTGGGATAACCAAATACTTTGAAAAACGAGTCAATCAACAGATTATTGAATTTTGGTGAATTTCAATCCAGTTTCATTTTAATAATACTTATTTTTCAATCTTGTTATTTTTCAGAAGCTTCAAGAACTTCAAGTACAGCCGTTCATCAATGACAAATGCATTCGGTGTGGTGATGAATATCACTAAAAACAACATGGAATCATCAGGTGAGTAGATTTGGTTGTTGCATAAGGATCATTTACGTTTTTTCACTAACTGCAACTGCTGCACTAAAAATGGTATGAAAATACCAAATTTTGGTATTACTTGTGCAAATACCAGCGACCAAAATGTGCTCTTGGTTGCCCAGTAATAGATGGTAAAAAACCATGAAATCAAACCAATATCATGTTTGTGGAAGACCACAGGAATACCAAACTATGATTTTCCAAGGGCGCGGGAATACCCAAAATTAAAACCATGACAATACCAAGTTTTGGTATTCAAGCAATGTTCAAAAATCCAGAAGACCTCAACTTGGTATTGAAATGATTTTATTTTGTGGTTTTATTTTACCTTTGGAATAACATGGTATGGTATTGTTGTGCCCTTCCACATACAAGCTTTTGGTATGATTTCATGGTATTTTACCATCTATTACTGGGCAACCAAGGGCACATTTTGGTCGCTGTTATTTGCCCAAGTAATACCAAAATTTGGTATTCCCGTGTTATTTACCCCTGCTCGGGAACAAGTTACATTTTTAGATTTCTGAGTTTGGCATTAAATTGTTGACAGTTGAAAAAAGTCCATCTCTCACCAATCAATTGCACACATTCGCAATCGATTAAAATGCTTGACGAGTGTCGCCAAACTTTGGCCCATAAATTTACAATCTCATTTGATGCCATCAATCATCCCCTACCACCCACCTTCCCCTCTTTACCTTTATCGATAAAATGTACAAATATTTAAATTTGCCTCACCCAAATTCCCCTCGTTGCCAAACCTTCCCTCTTCCCACAATCGGTCCCATTAAATCAATATTTCCCCATTCGGCTAATAAATTTTTATACACCTGTCTGTTTAGCGTCACCATGTCGATGTCGGCTCGATGTGACACGCTGTCAAACTTTCAATCATTTCTTGCTTTGTGCTTTTAGCGTTCAATTCAAAGCAGCAGAAGGGGACGAGAAAGCCTCCTCCTGAGGTGCTGCTGAACAACTAAACGGAACGCCATATTTGAATTGCTAATGGTTCCAGACCCTTCCAGAAATGGGTCCCCTTTCGCATTTCGCCCTTTCTTTTTGAGGAAAGTTTGGGAAAAATGAAAAAAAAGAAAGTCTTACCCTGCCCCGCGTGAATGGTGATGATCGTTAAATCGGGCGGCGATAAAAATAACAAAAAAGGGAAAAACTTTTCTTTTTGATGGAGAAATGATTTCAGAGGGTTAAAAATAGACTAGACTGGCTGAATGTTTTCGCAGTTTCTAAATAAAAAAAAAAAGATTATTTTAATGAAAAGAAACCTTGGAAATCCTGTTATTCCATTTAAATTTTTATTGCAAGCCTTTATTTATTTGTCGTTAGGGCCGTTGCATTTTTTTTTTTTTGAAGTTTATGTCCCTCGGCTCTGACCAAAGTCGAGGGTAGGGGGCAAAAAATGAAAAAAAAAATTGAAATAACAAGCCTAGGTTTGAACATTTGGATGAAAAAAAGTGTTTTAAAATGCATTTTACAGGCGTACAGTTGCTTTCCAATCATTAGTTTTGAAAATATCAAGGTGTGACGGAATTTTTTTTTTCGCAAAAAAATACTTTTCGTGGGACTGTACATTGGTATTTCATGCAAATTTAAATTGTTTTCAAAAGCGTTCAAACATGCTGAATATGATTATAAACGCGGGAAAATGCATTTTAACTGGTTTTCAGTTGATTAAACTTGAATTTTGCCTTCCTCACTGAGGTAAGGCTATAATCCTGCTCTAAAAATGAACTTTGTATAAAAACGTCGTAGACCCACCTTCATGTATACATATCGACTCAGAATCGAAAACTGAACAAATGTCTGTGTGTGTGTGTGTGTGTGTGTGTATGTGTGTGTGTGTATGTATGTATGTGACCAACAAACTAGCTCATGTTTCTCGGCACTGGCTGAACCGATTTGACCCGAACCTGTTGCATTCGACTTGGTTAAGGGTCCCATAGATCGAGTTTTATAAAGATTGAAGTTTCGATAAGTAGTTCAAAAGTTATGTATAAAAATGTGTTTTCACATATAACTGGATCTCACTTAAATGTATGTAAACTATGTCCGGATCCACCATCCGACCCATCGTTTGATAGGTTATCAAAAAATCTTTCCAACGAGTCCAAAACATTGAAGATCTGGCAACCCTGTGTCGAGATATGTCCACTTAAGTGATATTTATGTACTTTTTGTAGCCGGGTCTCATTTAAATGTATGTAAACTATGTTCGGATCCACCATCCGACCCATCGTTGGTTAGGTTATTAAAAGACCTTTCCAACGAGTCTAAAACATTGAAGATCTGGCAACCCTGTCTCGAGATATGTCCACTTAAGTGATATTTATGCACTTTTTGGAAGCCGGATCTCACTTAAATGTATGTAAACTATGTCCGGATCCACCATCCGACCCATCGTTGGTTAGGTTATCTAAAGACCTTTCCAACGAGTCCAAAACATTGAAGATCTGGCAACCCTGTCTCGAGATATGGCCATTTAAGTGATATTTATGTACTTTTTGGAAGCCGGATCTCACTTAAATGTATGTAAACTATGTCCGGATCCACCATCCGACCCATCGTTGGTTAGGTTATCAAAAGACCTTTCCAACGAGTCCAAAACATTGAAGATCTGGCAACCCTGTCTCGAGATATGTCCACTTCAGTGATATTTATGCACTTTTTGGAAGCCGGATCTCACTTAAATGTATGTAAACTATGTCCGGATCCACCATCCGACCCATCGTTGGTTAGGTTATCAAAAGACCTTTCTAACGAGTCCAAAACATTGAAGATCTGGCAACCCTGTCTCGAGATATGGTCACTTAAGTGATGTTTATGTACTTTTTTGTAGCCGGGTCTCATTTAAATGTATGTAAACTATGTTCGGATCCACCATCCGACCCATCGTTGGTTAGGTTATCAAAAGACCTTTCCAACGAGTCCAAAACAGTGAAGATCTGGCAACCCTGTCTCGAGATATGTCCACTTAAGTGATATTTATGCACTTTTTGGAAGCCGGATCTCACTTAAATGTATGTAAACTATGTCCGGATCCACCATCCGACCCATCGTTGGATAGGTTGTCAAAAGACCTTTCCTACGAGTCCAAAACATTGAAGATCTGGCAACCCTGTCTCGAGATATGCCCATTTAAGTGATATTTATGTACTTTTTTGTAGCCGGATCTCACTTAAATGTATGTAAACTATGTCCGGATCCATCATCCGACCCATCGTTGGATAGGTTATCAAAAGACCTTTCCAACAAGTCCAAAACATTGAAGATCTGACAACCCTGTCTTGAGATATGGCCATTTAAGTGATATGTATGTACTTTCTTAATCCGAATCTAAAAAATAGATGAAATTTGTGTACAACCCCATCAAATCAGCCATTGTTGGTATTGAGTGAGGAAGGCTCCAACCACATAGGTGGATTAAGTTAGTTTTTATTAAAATTTTAAAGTTTTTCGAAAAAATATTTTTTTGCCCCCTGATTATTCAGGCCTATACCTGCTAAAATTACTATAAACTAAATCAACAAGGTTGCTAACGATAACATTGTCGAGGTTTTTTAACGATAACAATCATCGTTGTTTCGATAATTTTATAGAAAATTTATAAAAAATAATGTATAAGAAATTGAATTACGAACTAAACTTTGACAAAATATTTACAACGGCCTAGCTGCCCCTGTTCGCATAAATGTCTCATATGCATTTTCATCGTTTTTGAGTTATTGATGCAGTTTGTTGCAAAATCGTGTGATCTTTTAGAAAAGCCTTTATCATCCAGTGTTTTGTTCTAAAAATCAGGAGGAAATCTAGTTATCTTTTCGTGAAAACTTAACACGTAGCCTTATGTGTGGACAAACTTGTCTTGCGTTTTTCTCAGCTTGCTGTTTTTGCATATGGGCCATTAATGCGAACATGAGCAGATAACTATTTTTTTAATAATATTTCTTAATTTTCAATACTTTCACCAAGAATATATTTTTCGATAATTTAGAACGCTTGTAGTTAAGGTTAGTATTTTGAAAAATCATAAAACGCTGTATTTTTCCAAAAATATAAAAATTTTCGCAAAATAAAGTATTTTTTCGAAAATACTAAAATTGTCACAAAATACTGTATTTTTCGAAAAAACTAACATTTTCGCAAAACTGCACACTGTTTCGAAAATAATTGATACTTGAAAATATTCATATTTTCTCAATTTTCAAGTATCAAACGAAACAAAATTTTGTTTGCATTTTCATTGCCATATTTTTTTATGATATTCTAAATTTTTTCAAGTACTAAATTTTTCATAATTTACAATAATTAATTAATTTTAAAAATACTGAAATTTTCACAAATATCATATTACTCGATAATACTAATATTTTTACAATTTGCATGTATCAAACGAAACGTTTTGTATGCTTTTTCAATTTTATTCAAGATTATTGGAGTGTTGAAAGTAAATATTTGTCCGAAATTCATTATTCAAAAGTAAAAAAAAAAATAAATGAATTTGCAGAGGACTTTCTGGCTGTCGATCCTCTCGATATCAATATTGCTTCATATGTCAATAATTTTTTCAGTCCCTTCAAATAGCATGCTTTGATTTTTTCGTTATTTTATTTGATACCTCTTGTTCTCACCAATCTCTTCAAATTTAGACACAGAGAGAGTCCTCTGTACATGAGAACTTTTATTTGAAAAGCTTTATTTTTATCTTACTCTCCAAAAGCTATTAAAAACATCAACATTATTTCGAATACTTAACAGAAAAATTTCCATGGGCAAGTTTTTAAAATTTCGATTTTTTTTATAGAAAAGTGTAGAAAATTTCACGAAAGTTTAATATTTTTACAAATTGGTCCAATAGTTTCTGAGCCAACTGGGCCAATTACACAAAAAAGTGAATTCACTCGACACGGAAAAAAATAATCACATCATGAGTTTTTTTTTTTTGAAAAGGTCCTTTAAACCAAATTTTTAGTTTTTGCTTTTTGGGTGTTTTTTAATACCCCTGACTCAAGGCGGTTTTAAAAACATCCAAAAAGCAAAAACTGGAAATTTGGTTTATTGGACCTTTTAAAAAAAAACTCCAGACATGTAAACTGAGTTGACGTCAACTTGATATTTGATGTAAACGGCTAAATCAAACGTAAAATCATGTTTTTTCGTATAATTTGTTGCAAATTTACATCATAAATGATGTAACATTAGGAAATATTCTGAAAAACTCATTTTTCACGAAATTCAAACATAAAGAGGCTGAACCTTGGCAACCAGCAGTCCGATCAACAGTTCGCTTCATAAAAATACATTAGAAACCCAATTTAATCCCATCTGGGGTGAGATAAAGCCTTTCTTCCTAAAAAATATAACAATGGTAGAACTTCTTTCAATTAATAACATCGGCTTTATGCCCTCTCCCCGTGCCCATACCTTCACACTTAGCAGACCCGGGAGGCGGAGTCTTGTCGCAAAAAGAACGATACACGCCTGTAGATCCGTTGACGAAACCGCAAAGTTTAAGAGGGCCACATTATAAGGTGTTACGTCGATTCCGTTTTTTCCGTTGTTTATTTATAACGTCAGCACAAAAAGAAGTGATATGATACAAAAAAATTTATGATGAAAGCAAGGTATTATTAATGATGTGTTTTCCAAATGAAATTGAAAACGCAATTTTCACCAAAAGAATATTTGCAATCGTACAAATTCTTAATCAAACAAGCGTTTATGACAAACGCGAGCATAGCAAGCTTCCCATGCGCCAGTGACTACGCACACTGTGGTTTTGGTTTTCTAGTTTTGGTACGAGCCCAAAAATCGAACAAACCAGGCGCAAAGCAAAACCGAGGTACAAGTGAACCGCGTATGCCGCACGGTGCTGGGAAGCTTGTCATTCAGCTTCTTCGAAAGTGAGAGAGTCAGAGATAGCTATTTTTACAACCGCACCACTACACACTCAATCGCGAGTACCTTAGATAGAAAGCCATTGGCGTCGCGAGGTTTGAAAATTTTGAAAACGATATAAACGATGAAAAGCTTAGAAAGCTCCCATTGGAATCCAATGAAACTTGTTAAATAAACTTACGAAATCACGAAAAAATTAAGCCTAATTTTAGGCGATTTAAAGAGCGCACGGGAAACAATTTGATTGTAGCCGGATAAATGTCCTATGTCACAAAAGTTTTTGCATAAACATTGGACAGTTAAAAACGGTAGGGCAAAGGAAACCGAAAAGCATCGATAACTAACATGTTGTAGGAAACATCGGTAGACAAGCTACTACAAAGGAGTATATCTCGAGCCACAAAATATATGCGCCAGTATTCGAAGCTCAACTTGACAACTTGTCGACTTGGCGACGAAGCGTCGGAAATCGATGCAGTGTGATTTTTTAGCGAATTTTTCGATTTCAATTCATGCTGAATCGTCTTCTTGAAAATTCTTATTTTTCTTTAGTAAGAAAGACAAAAAGACAAAAACTGCTCGACAGCGGGTACTTTATTGTAGGAAAATCCTACGGGATTTTTGAACATCCACATGCCCATTTTTAATGATCAGCCCTCAAAATTGAGACTTGTATGGAAAAAGTTATGATGAAAACGAAAACGATGAAAAACTTTTTTTTGCAACAATTTTGATTTCTCGAAAAAACAGCTCCAGCCTCCATGCAATTTTTTTTTTCATTTTCCTGTCAAATCCGTGGGAACTGCCTTCCGATCTTCACATTCCCACGTTTGTCTCGAACGTCCGGCATCGATTGCTGTTTCAGCAGCATCCGGCTGTCGTTTCCGTTTCAAGCGGCGTAAAACCCCGGTGTCGTCAGCCTTTTGCACCATGCTTTTGATGGTGGCTTAAATTCCCCACTCGAAAGTTTGTTTTTTACCACCCGTTTTTCGACAATTTTCCTTTTCGCTGCTGTTTGAATGCTGGCCGGAAAAAAAACCGCCATCGTGTAAAACCGACCGTTCCCCGCGGGGTTCTTTTTTTTTGTCTCGCTTTTCATAGTGGAACCCGGTGATAAGAACCTTTCCCTCGCTTTCTTCCTGCTCGAACGCGTGTCCGGTTCCATGCGGGCCGGTCCGATAAGCCGCAAGGATTTAATTTTATTTGACTGCTTCCGGGTGGGGCAGGGTTGTTGCAAAATCAGCTCAGCAAAACCGCAGATCTTCCCGAAGTCGCAGAAGATGTTGGCGGCGGGGTCGGAATTTAGCCGGGGAAAATCCGAAAACCCACTTCAGATCTCGGTCTGGTTTGTGTTTACCTTTCTAATCTAGGTTAATTATTGTTTTCGTAGGATTAGCTCGTTGTTTTCCTTTCATTAGATGCGGAACCATGGCACGGCCAGGAGGAACGCAAGGGGAAGTGGTGGGCTGGTTTCTTGTTTTTCCTTGCGATGGAAGCCGAGAGGGGTGAGTTGAACGTGTTTGAACATCCGGCCGGGCCAGACCGCCAATCTCAGATTGAGACAGGTCAAGCGTTGGAGGGTTTCCGAGAGGAGTTAAATAAACACATTTCACAGGGGTTCTCAAAGGCATTTCTGAACCATTCGATGAGGATGAGAATAAATTCAAGTAATGTTAATTTTTCCTTTGGACTCGTAGGTTCGAGCAGAAATTCGCAATAGATACCTGAAGGATTCGACGCGTCGTTAAAGTGAATGTGTTGACTTTCTGCTTTCCAATGCTTTTAAAAGATCAAAAATTGATTGATAAATTGAATTTTGGCGATTTTTTCAACTCAAAGCCAGACAATTACAAAAAAAAGAATTATAAACATAAGGGGTTCGCTTGTAAACATCACGTGTCATCGCGATTTTACGAAAAAAAAGTTTTGAAAAAGTTCACTGAAAAAAAATGGTAATTTTCATTAGGAAATGATGACAGATTATGTGGCAAAAAATATGATTAATTTTACCTCTGAAAATGATGAATTTTCATCAGTTTTTGATGAATATTCATCAGGTTCACATTTTTACACATTTTTCAGTAATATTACACAAAAAAGAAGTAATATTCAACCAACCAAATTTTCAACCTTCCAAAATTCAACTTTTTTTTTTGGTGTTTGTTGGTCGTTGTCGATCATGGCCGTTCATCGTTACCCGCGACAGACACGGACGACGAAACAAAGAGAAACGCAAAAAGTAACTTTTTCAAAACTTTTTTTCGTAAAATTGCGATAACTCGTGATGTTTTTAAGCAAACCCCTTATGTTTGTGTATCAAAATTTTTGTATTTGTCTGCTTTACAACTTTGTAGAACATTATTACACTCTAAAAAATAACCCTACAAAGTAAGAAAAAAACGCAAAATTTTAAAATGAACGATTTTGTTCTGAATGAAAAAATGACCCTTCTGGGGCAATGTAGATAGGAATAGTTCCAACATTTTTTACAGTCGAGTAACGGAAATGGCAGAGTTTTAAAAAAAAATCAGGGTTTTTTTCGATGAGAAATACGTTTTTTTCGGAATTTTGAGTACGCCATCAAATCGGGCGTCTAATTTTACATAAAAGTCCCTTTGACACCTGATTTCTATCTCATTACCGTTTCAGGCTGCAAATTATTAAAAAACACCTTTTTTTTGCATGTCCAAAAATGAAAGGGGTCGTACGGAGGAGCCTCCGTCATGAGATATCAAAAAACGGTGCTCGGATTCGTGATCAGTAGGGTTAGTGAAATTTCACGATTTCGCGGACAGCGTGAAATCCGCGAAATTTTGCTTTTTCCGTGAAATGCCGTTGAAATACACATTTTGCTGCTATTTCATTTGAAAGGTAATGTTTCAACAGAAATTCTTTTAAAACATTTCAGATTTTCAATCGAAGTCCTGTTTAATTTTAACAATATTTGATTATTTGGGTGGATGATTCCCGTGAAAGATAAAAAATACTCTTATTTTTGTTTTCTGTTCTCATTATGAATTAAAATTTTTGAATTCTTTAAAAATCATATTATTGATTTTAAATTAAGTTTTTGATAAGTGAGATGAAAAATTTAAAAAATATTTTTTTATGGGCTAACTGTCGCAGAAAAATCAAATTATTTTACTCATTTAGGCTAAACAAGATTGTTTAATCTTGCTTTGATATAAAATAAAAAAAAAGAAAATTAGCGAAAACTTTTTAGTCGAATATTTAAATAAAAACGGTTCAGTAAATGAGAAACGCATACCCTACATTTTGTTTCAAAAAATATAAAGAGTTCATCCATAAACCAGGTGGAAACTTTTTTTTAAATTAGGAGAATTTTGTTTTTGTGTCAAGTTCAAACTTAGTGATTTTTTTTTAGTTTATTGAAAAATAATATATAATAAAGCATAACAAGTAGCTTCTGTGATTGAACATAAGATTTTCAGAGTTATTTTAACATTTTTCACGTTCCGTGAAATTTGCGTGAAATTTGGTATTTTGAAATTGAGGTCCCCGTGAAATTTCCAATTTTCAAGCGTGAAAAATCACTGAGCCTAGTGATCAGGAACATAAGTTACCCCTTAGGACAAAGTTTCACGCAAATCGAAGAGCGGTCGAGGCAACTTTTCCCGATTTCGTGTGAGTTGGTAGAGAATTACCCTCCTGCAACTAAAAACTTTGAATAGCTTTGTTGGTTGAACTTTATGTTACACATGACTCAATCGTCAACTTTGCAATTTGTTTTTTTTTTTGTTTCAAATCCAAGTTTGTCACAAATACAATCGATATTTCTAGTTTGTGGGCAATTCAGTCAAAATGTCAATTGTCATGTATCGAAAAAAATGGCTAGTTTGGCACTCATATTTTCGACTGTTTTCAAATCTTTTTTCGTTTAACAAAATATTAATCTTTTATCGATGTTTCAACACCTGTGCAAATAACGAATCTTTATCAAAGCCGATGTTCCACACTATTTGACTGGAACAAAACCATCATTACTTTAAAATATAATCAGGCTATACCCTGTTTTTTTTAATTGAAACAATATGAATACTTAACAATTTTTATCTTTATTTACAGGTAAGTCGATCTTCAAAGGTTGGCAACAATACACAATTAACGGAACGGAAGTAGAATCGGAATTGGCCCATAGTTTTAAAATGTCAACATTTGGTAAGACATGGTGTGAAAAATTCAGTGTAAATACATTTTAAATAAACTAAAGTAAGTATTTTTAAATCTTTTAAAATAACAACAATTTTTTCTAAAAAGGTCTTTAAAATTTTTTATTTTTTTTTGCATTTTGAGTGTTTTTAAAACAGTCTCGAGTCAGGGTTATTCAAAAATAGCCATAAATTAAAACAATGAAATTTTTGTCCGTCCTTTTATGGCCATTAATTGCCATTGCTTCACAAGCGGAAATGGTTAATTGAGTTATTTTAAGCATCTGTGCCAATTTTGAGGGAAATTGGTCTCTGCAATTATTTTCAAAAAAGTTACCTAAAACTGGTTTAACTTGAAAACGATGCTCATTATCAAAATTTCACTAAAGTACAATTAGATTGCAAATTTGATTTTACGTCGATAAATGAAGTTGAAAAATTTTTGCGACCAACATTTAGATTTTTTGGAAAAAAAATCAGTATTGATTCAAAAATTCATAACTCGGTCAAAGATTTTTTGCACATCCTGCGAATTTCTGTAAAGTTGGCATTTGATGTCAAGATGTGAAATTAAAAATCACTTATTTATTTTACCGTGTATCATTTTTTTCAGTGTAGTCGTTATCCATACCTACAACTTTGCCGAAGACACCAAATCGATCAACAAATTTCTTCAGAAGATACAGATTTTTTAATTTTCATACATCATTTTTGTTTGGACAGCTGCCAAATTTGTAAGGAAAATTATATGGACAAACTAATGATGCAAAATGGCTTCTTTGGGTATACCGAAGGCACCAAAAAGGTTCAGACGAATAAAAAAACTACAAAAATTTAAATTAAAAAAAGACAGATTTCGTAGAAAATTGCTCTACTGTCAAAATTCCAAAAGATAGTTATTACAGACCAATACGTTTAAATGATAAACCATAAATTTTACTGCGACAATATGCTCAAATTGATACATTCAATCATAATGAGTGAATACATACACCGTGAAAGCTTCTCCAATTTTGGCAACTTGATCCAACAACCGGTAAAGTCTATTTTTCATGCGAAGTCTGCGGCTGTACCCTTCTACTGCCACAGTGTCAGGAAACTGCAAATAATGAAAACCAGGCAGAGGTTTGGCTCTTATTTACTCTGTCACCTCATCCATTTCCGTTTTGCAACTTTTATCGTCACGGCATTTTCGAACAACAACCTGCAACGGTTTCGCTGGCTTTGGCTTGAATGACTTTATGCGCCAAAAACACTCCGCCTCTTCTGTGCAGTGGCACACAATAAAAAAAAACTTAAAAAAAAGCTTTCTAAGATTTTATAACTCTCTCAAACACTCTTTCATGCAAAGAGGCATTTTGTGATTTAATAGGCAATCAACTATTCAAATTTAACCAAAATGGGGTCACATAAGTCGATTTTTTTTCAAACTTTTGGACAATCGAGTCTGGACTGTACAAACAAACAAACTGGTCCCATTTGGAAGTCAGAGATTCCGTCATAGTTGTGACTTGCAAGAAGAGATATTTTTATGATTTTTTTTTTCAGCTGTGTCACCCTCAGCGTTGAACGCCGTTGACAATGTGTGCCAAACTCGCTCAAAACAATCATCATGCTGTACGATGGTGTCGCGCGACGCGTTTGACTCGACAACCGGGATGTTTTGTTTGCACTCGACGGTGCTGCTGCTTTGCAACGGTATCGTTTCGCACCTCGGAAGGCTCAATAATGGCGCGTCATTGAGGGGGCAGTTGAGTGGGTCGGTGGAACCGAGGGGCTGGAATCTCACTTTTTTTATTAAAGTAGCAAAGTACTTTCAAAATTCCGTTGGCACATTAGCCAATATTTAGCTAATTTTGAAAAGGACTTTCTTTGTTGGTGTCTTCGGTATAAAGAAGACATTTTGCATCATTAGTTTGTACATACATAATTATCCTTACAAATTTGGCAGCTGTCCATACAATAATGATGTATGAAAATTCAAAAATCTGTATCATTTGAAGAAATTTGTTGATCGATTTGGTGTCTTCGGCAAAGTTGTAGGTAAAGATAAGGACAACACTGAAAAAAAGATGCACGGTAAAAAACTTGGTGACCTTTAATTTATTTTTTTGTCACTGAAACTTGATTTGCAAAAAAATCACTTTTTATTTTTTTGTTGATATGTTTAAGGGGAGATCAAATGCCAAATTTAAAGAAATTTCCAGAATGTTCAAAAAATCTTTAACAGAGTTATGATTTTTTTGAATCAATACTGATTTTTCAAAAAATCGAAAAATTTGTCGCAATTTTTTTAAATTTCATTTTCGATGTAAAATCAATCATTTGAAATCAAAAAGTGCTTTTTGCAATTCCGTCGAGAAACTACTTACTTTTCCTGTCATTCTGGAACGACGAAATAGCCTACTTTTCTGTACCAAAAATAACAGAATCGAATAGCAACACTTTTCAAAATAAATGCTGAAAAGTTCTACTTTGCAGCACTGAAATGGGTGCTGAAAAGTTGAACTTTTCAGCACTTGTTTCGAAAAGTAACACTTTTCAACATTTTTTTGATTCAAACGATTTATTGACAAAATACATGAAAATTTGACATAAAATTTCACTCAATGGGTGTTTTTTGGAATTGCAAAAAATATTGTATGGAACTCGTTGCAAAACTTGATTCTTTCAGCACTCTTCGTATTTATCCAACTCGGTGAACCTCGTTGACTCGTGCTGAAAAAATCCTCTTTTTGCAACTTGTTGCATAAACTACTATCAGAGACATTTTGATAAAGTGCACTTCGAAAAGATCGGAAATTTTCACGATTGTTTCATATTTCAACATTGTAAATCGAACCATTAGCTGCTGAGATATCGATATTAGAAAATGGTGGGTTGTTTGGGTGAGACTTAGAAAACATCAATTTTCCTGTTTTTGAACCTTTGCATGGCAATATCTCAGCAACTAAGGGTCGTACCAACAAAGTTCCTAAAGGCAAAATTGTGATTTTTTTTTTTCAGAAGTGGGCAAACATGTGCAGATATTTTCAAGAAAGTTACCTAAAGAGCAATTCCACGTCAAATAGGGAATCGGTTGTACCCGACCCTCTCCGATCTCAATGAAACTTTGTAGACATGTTATCCTAGGCATATATAAGCCATTTTTGTGTATATGGAGTCAGTTACACTCGATAATGACATTTGAGAAGGGCGTAAGTGTTTTAAATATTTTTGTATTTCGTAATTTAAATATTGCTGTATCTCGAAGCCGTTGCATCGTATAAAAATGTGGTCAAAGACAAACTTGTAGGAAATTTGACGGGCTTTCCGAAAAAAATACACTGAAAGAAAAAAGCAATCCACTTTTATGAGATTTTTTGATTTTTAAGTTCAAAAGTCAAATTTGAAGGTGAGCCCACGATTTTTTTTCGTTCAAATTTTTTGTGAAAATAGCCTAAGATGTTACAAAAAGACTCACGAAAAATGCAGGATGGAGCAATTCACCTAAAAAATTACAAAAATCATTTACTGAAACTGTTTTTATGAAAAGTGCTCTAAACGTCAAAATTTTCAAAAAGCGAACTCAAGAGTCGATTCTCCAGATATTTTTACATAAAAGTCTCCATATTGACCATGGTCCTAAGTCCAACCCTTGTGAAGTTACAGCGGTTTTAAAAATAAAAATGTTGAAAAAATAGGTTTTTTGATGGTTTTTGGCAATTTCTATATGACAGACTTGATTTTTCAGTCTCGAAAATATTTTTACCGGAAAGCTCGTCCAATTTCCCATAAGTTTGTATTGGACCACATTTTCAATTGGATGTATGGGCTTACAGATATAAGCTAATTCGTCTTGCGAACCTTCGTGGTGAACGGACACTAGAGCTGCGGTATTTTTTACTACCTAAGCTCAGAGTTAT
Source organism: Culex quinquefasciatus (assembly GCF_015732765.1). Taxonomy (NCBI): domain Eukaryota; kingdom Metazoa; phylum Arthropoda; class Insecta; order Diptera; family Culicidae; genus Culex; species Culex quinquefasciatus. The sequence continues at coordinate 26,313,722 of NC_051861.1, read as the reverse complement.
TTCAAAACAAAATTCACAGTCTTTTTAAAGACTACCTGAGTTATTTTCCAAAATTCTAAACAGTCTTTTCAAGACTAACCCCACCTGAAATTTTGTTGTATTTTACAAACGAAGCCATCTTTTTAAGAGAACTTTGCTTGCAAAATGCGTCAAAACAAAGGTAAACGCAAATCTTCTGAAGATTTGGTCGTTACGTCGGTGAAGCGTTTGAACGCTAAACCGGCTAACGGAAACAGAAAAAGAAAACAGCCTCTTCTGAGGTCTGATTCTGATTCTGAATGTGAGGTCAATCCTCCAATTCCATTGACAAACAATTTCGGTGTTTTATCCGAAACTGATGACAAGGAACCTTCTCCTCGTACTGAGCCTTCTGCCGTCGAGAAACGAGTAAAGGCTCCGCCAATTGTTGTGACTTCCGTCTCCGATTTGGCCAGCTTTCGAACGCAACTGAAGAATTGCAAGGAAACTTGCAATTTGAAAGTTTCGTTCCAGCTTGGTCGAAGAGGAGAATGTCGCTTGTTGACGGAATCTTTACAAGATCACCAAACTTTTGTTGGTTATTTGAAAAACCACAAACACAATTTCTACACGTATGAGACCAAGAATGCTCGTCCATTCAAGGCGGTCTTGAAAGGTCTCTCCAACGACTTGTCGGTGGATGAGATCAAAAACGAACTTAAGGTGTTGCTTGGCTTTGCCCCATCCCAAGTAATACCAATGAAGAAAAAATCAAACGGGAATATTTCTCGCTTTGGTTTGACTTCACAATTTATCTGATTCATTTCAACAGAAATGAAATCAACAATTTGAAACATTTGGACAAAGTACAGTTTTTGTTCCATGTACGGGTAAAGTGGGAGCATTTTAAGAAACATGGCGGTAATGGCCAGAATCTGACCCAGTGCCGGCGTTGCCAGGCATTCGGTCACGGTACTGATCATTGCGCCATGGTTCCAAAATGCATGGTTTGCGGGGATTCTTCTCACGACAAGGACAATTGTCCCGTGAAAGAAGTCACCCAATTTAAATGTGCAAATTGTGATGGAAATCACAAATCAAATTTTAGGATTGCCCCATCAGAAAAAGGTTTTGGATTCTCGTGCTAAGCATCAGCCGAAATCCAAACCGAAATTTTCTCAAAGTCAGGTTGTACCTGCATCTTTAAATCAAACGTTCGTGCTGTCTCCCTCGAACAATTCTAGAAATACCCCTACCGTGGAAAAGTTAGGTAACAACAATGGCATTTCTTATGCTAACGTCGTTTCGGGTTCATCCACGAATTTTAAATCCTCTACCAATCTTTCTGAAATTGGGCAGGTAGGGTAGAGTAGTCATCAATGAGACACGGGGAACAATGATAAAATGTCTCTCACAAGTCGTAGTTTCAACCAATCAGGCTCATATTTGGGGGAAAGGTGTGTCTACTGGATACACCGTCTGCCATTATAGTGGCTTTGGTTATGGAAGCTCCCTTGAAAAGTTATTCATAAATGTTTGATTATGGGGTGTAAAGTAAATTATGGACAAAATTACTTTTTCGCTCGTAGGCTGCCATTAACACCAAAACTAATATTTCTTCAAATTTCTTTCGACGTTCCATAGGGATTGAGTTGGGCTACAATGTCCTTTCATTAGGTTTGGCCAAAATTTAGAATATACCCAGTATCCAGGACTGTCTCATTGTTCCCCACTCATTTCAGCTCATGGGTAACAATGAGACAATTTGATTTTTCTTCATTAAACTTTTCAAAATCTATGGAAATCTTTCAAAACATGAATTGAAAGTGATTTTTGGCATATTTATAGAGTTTTAACTTCATTTAACGAAAAATACAAAGTTATTTGGTATGAATATATGAATTTTACAAAATTTAAATACTTTTTAGTATAACTTTTGTTAATTAAAGTTTCATATTGGCAAAATTGCTCTAAAATGTTCAAGGCAAGTCACCTGCAATGGAACAATACAAAAACATGATGTTTTACTAGAAAAATCTTGATTTTCGTAGAGTGTCTCATTGTTCCCCAGCTGTCTCATTGTTCCTGCCAAGTGCGTCTACAATGAGACAGTTGAATAACTCTGGCTGTAGATGTCGGATCGATCTCATATTTTGGTCAATGTTAGAACACGTTAAAAGAAAGAAAATGCAACAAAAAGCTCATTAAAACATGCTGATGAAAAAATGAGAAAAATCTTTGAAAGTTGAAAACCAAAAGTGTCTCATTGATGACTACCCTACCCTACCTCAAATCTCATTTGAAAAATTTTCTGCTGGCAATGCTTTGGGATCTTCTGATCTCGGCGATGTTACGTTTGAAAAAATGACTTTTTTGCAAAACTCACTGTTTGGTTTGATTCAAACAATGAGTAATGCTACATCCATGATGGAAGCAATCCAGATTGGATTAAAATTTGCGAATGATGTTGTTCTTACCCTGAAGTTTAATCATGGATCTAAGTAATTCCATCAATATTATGAATTTTAATGCTCGCTCTTTAAAAGCGAAAGAAAATGAATTTTTCAACTTTTACGAGTTCATAACGTGCATGTTGCTGTTATAACCGAAACATTTTAAAAACTGGCACTTATTTGAAAAGTGATCCAGATTATAAAGTTATAACTAATAACCGAATGAATCGAAATGGCGGTGGAGTTGCAATAGTTATCCACCGTAGTATGACTTATAGCACGTTACGTGACTTTAAGTTAAAAGTTATTGAAAGTTTGGGCATTGAACTTGAAACTTCTTTTGGGAAAATTATGATTGCAGCTGCATATTTGCCATTCCAATGCACTGGGGAAAATAAAAATTATTTCAAAGGGGATTTGAATAAACTTACTCGGCATAGATCTCGATTTTTGATCATCGGTGATTTTAATGCCAAACACCAATCTTGGAATAATTCAAAAGTAAATTCCAATGGTAAAATTCTGTTCAGAGATTGCACTTCTGGTCTTTATTCGGTTTTATACCCGAATGGGCCAACTTGCTTTTCTTCTGTTAGAAATCCATCAACAATTGATTTGGTTTGACAAATCAAAGTCAGTATTGTGGTCCTTTAGTGACTCATGCTGATTTTGATTCTGATCATCTTCCAGTAACTTTTCACTTTCTCATGAAGCAGTTACCAGACCCAATAGTTCTGTGTTTAATTACCACAAAGCTAATTGGGACAGGTATCAGCATCATATTGAGAATAATTTAAATCATGATTTTGTTTTAGAAACCAAAGCTGATATTGATTCAGCCTTGGAATCTTTAACTAATGCAATTTTGGATGCTAGGAATATTGCTATTCCTAAAGTCCAAGTCAAATTTGATTCTCCCATTATTGATGACGATCTTCAGCTTCTGATTCGTCTGAAAAATGTTCGCCGAAGACAGTATCAACGTTCTCGTGATCCTGCACTGAAGCGAATTCAAAAGATTTGCAAAAGGTTATTGACCACAGATTCACTCTCCTGCGAAATGAAAAGTTCGCAAGAGATGTCGAACAAATTAAACCTTATTCCAAACCTTTTTGGAAACTTTCAAAGGTTCTTAAGAAACCTCAAAACCCATCCCTTCTTTAAAAGATGGTGATAATATTCTATTAACTAATGGGAAAAAGCTCAAAAACTTGCTCAGCAGTTTGAGAGTGCTCATAATTTCAACTTGAATGTTTTGAGTCCTATTGAAAATCAAATTTCAATAGAATTTCAGAATATTGTTGAACAAGAATTTTCATCAGATGAAGTTTTTAATACGGATCTGAATGAAATAAAATCTATTATCAAAAAATTTAAAAATATGAAAGCCCCTGGTGAGGATGGCATTTTTACATTTTAATTAAAAATTACCAGAAGCAACTTTAAGTAGCTTGGTCAAAATTTTCAACAAATGTTTTGATTTGGCATATTTTCCCAGTAGTTGGAAAAATGCCAAAGTAATTCCGATTTTGAAACCGGATAAAAATCCTGCTGAAGCCTCAAGCTATCGGCCCATTAGTTTGCTTTCATCTATTAGTAAATTATTCGAAAGAATAATTCTTAATAGAATGATGACGCACATTAATGAAAATTCAATTTTCGCTGATGAGCAGTTTGGATTTCGCCTTGGGCATTCAACTACTCATCAGTTGTTGAGAGTTTCAAATTTAATTCGAAGCAACAAATCTGAGGGCTATTCTACTGGCGCTGCTCTTCTAGACATAGAAAAAGCATTTGACAGTGTTTGGCATAAAGGTTTGATTGCGAAATTGAAAAGGTTTAATTTTCCGATTTATATCGTGAAAATTATTCAAAATTATTTGACGGATCGTACTCTGCAGGTATGTTATCAGAATAGCAAATCTGATCAACTACCTGTACGTGCTGGCGTCCCTCAAGGAAGCATTTTGGGTCCAATTTTATACAATATTTTTACTTCTGACTTGCCTGATTTGCCCCCAGGATGTCAGAAATCACTTTTTTGCTGATGACACAAGCATCTCCGCCAAAGGCAGAAGCCTTCGTGTCATCACAAGAAGATTACAAAAAAGCTTGGATATTTTCAATTCTTATTTGAAAGAATGGAAAATTACTCCAAATGCTGCAAAAACTCAACTTATTATTTTCCCTCACAAACCAAGGGCTGATTTTCTTAAACCAAAAAGTCATCACATTATAAAGATGAATGAGGTAAATTTAAAGTGGGAGGATCAAGTGAAATATCTTGGACTTGGTTTTGACAAAAACCTTACTTACAAGGATCACATTGAAAGTATCCAGGTTAAATGTAACAAATATATTAAATGTTTGTATCCACTTATAAACAGGAATTCTAGACTTTGTCTCAAGAATAAACTGTTAATTTATAAACAAATTTTCAGACCTGCCATGCTTTATGCTGTGCCGATCTGGACAAGCTGTTGCTTAACCAGGAAGAAAAAACTTCAGAGGATTCAGAACAAAATTCTGAAAATGATTCTGAAACTTCCTCCCTGGTTCAGCACCAGTGAACTTCATCAATTAGCCGAAGTTGACACTTTGGATGTTATGTCCAATAAGATAATTGATGCATTTCGACAAAAATCATTGCAGTCTTCAGCTGCATTGATCCGCTCTTTATATAGTTTATAAGTTAGTTTTAAGGTATCCCTTTTCCCTTTTGTACATGTAGGACCTCCTACATTTGAAATCACTGAATAGCGAAAGCTACAATATTTCATGAATAAATGAAAGTTGCTAGTATTTAAAATTGAGGTGAAAAGTCATCGTTTGTGATTGGACACTCAATAATATTTTAACTGAATGAATGTACATGGAAAAGAAAATTTGAATAAATAAAAAAAAAAAAAAAAAAAATATAGGGGAGTTTGGGGTAATATGGACAGTGGGGGTAATTTGGACACCCCTTTAAAAATCACGTTTTCTTCGGATATAAAGTGAAAACGGTAATTTAAGTGATAAGGCTAGTACTAGTAATGGCCTAGGAGTATGGACAAACCCAAAAAGTTGGAATAGGTTAAGTAGTTTTGGTATAATGTGTAAAAGTTTCCAAAGGCCGGTTGGCACTGCCTTAAATTCTAATATTTGAAGGTTAGGAAATAAGGTTTTGTAGCGGTTATATGGCAAAAAAGTTGTCATTTTTTGTTTAAGGGGGTTGCTTAGACGATGGCTGAGATATGTACGTATAAAAATTGTGCATTTTATCCATTTTTATCATCAAAAATCGCAATTTATGATAGAACATGCTATGGGGGTAATTTGGACATGGCTTGTGGGGTAATTTGGACATACCTGAAAGTCTACCTGCCAGGCAACAAAAGTAACTTTCATGGTTGGATGAGTTTTAAAGGGATTTAGATAAATTTAGAGGGATTTAATATGTCAAAACAATCAAAAATGAATGTGAGCAATGAAAACTTTCACAAAACGCCTAATTTTTAATTTAGATAAATTTATTCCAATATTCGAATTGATGAAAATCTGATTACTGTACATTTGGCGTTCAACAAGACTCTAATGTTGATTGCTTTTAATTAATTTCTTTGGCATTTCTAATTTCTATGCTGGTTTACAATAATATTTAAATTTGAAGGGCTACAGAATGTAAAATTAAAAAAATGTTTTTTTTTAAATTTTATATATAAAGATTGATTTATATAAACATAAACGATACCTTAATCACTAAAAACAAGTATAGTGTGCCTGATCCAGAATCGATGTTTAAATAATTTCAGTATTAATGATCAAATTAAGTATACTACACTGAACTATTTGTTATCTTCCTATTGAATTATAGTTCTATCACAAAATCATTATTTAATCCTTTGATGAAATATTGTGAGCAACACTTCAAAATATAAAGCAATTACAAAACCAGGTTGAAGGATAAAAAACATGCTCAAAGAATCAAATTTTAAACTTATTCTTCAACATGTGTCCAAATTACAAAAAGTGTTCATATTACCCCCAAGGTATGTCCATATTACCCCACAAGGCATGTCCAAATTACCCCACAAGGCATGTCCAATTACCCCATAGGGTGTTCATATTACCCCACACAAAAATGTGGGGGTAATTTGAACACCTTTGATTTTTGCGATAAAAATGGGATTTTCATCAAAATTCATCGAAATTAATGACATTTTTCCATCAAATATGGTTTCTATTATCCTCTAATGTCACCTACATTCCTTTAAAATATCCATACAGCCCGTGGCAGAGCAATTTCCTTAGGGTGTCCAAATTACCCCACACTCCCCTAAGCTAATTACATTGCTCATAACTGAAAACATAATATTTTTTCAGTGTAGTATAGTAACCTGGATAGTTAATTAGCTTATATCTGTAAGCCCATACATCCAATTGAAATGTGGTCAAAGACAAACTTATGGGAAATTGGACGAGCTTTCCGGTAAAAATATTTTCGAGACTGAAAAATCAAGTCTGTCATATAGAAATTGCCAAAAACCATCAAAAACCTATTTTTCTACATTTATTTTTAAAACCGCTGTAACTTCACAAGGGTTGGACTTAGGACCATGGTCATTATGGAGACTTTTATGTAAAATTGTCTGGAGAATCGACTCTTGAGTTCGGTTTTTGAAAATTTTGACGTTTAGAGCACTTTTCAAAAAATCAGTTTCAGTAAATGATTTTTGTAATTTTTTAGGTGAATTGCTCCGTCCTGCATTTTTCGTGAGTCTTTTTGTAACATCTTAGGCTATTTTCACAAAAATTTTGAACGAAAAAAAATCATGGGCTCACCTTTAGATTTGACTTTTATACTTAAAAATGAAAAAGTCTCATAAAAGTGGGGTGCTTTTTTCTTTCAATGTATTTTTTCGGAAAGCCCGTCAAATTTCCTACAAGTTTGTCTTTGACCACATTTTGATACGATGGAACGGCTTCGAGATACGGAAATATTTAAATTACGAAATACAAAAATATTTAAAACACTTACGCTCTTCTCAAATGTCATTATCGAGTGTAACTGGCTCCATATACACAAAAATGGCTTATATATGCCTAGGATAACATGTCTACAAAGTTTCATTGAGATCGGAGAGGGTCAAGAAAAAAGTACCTAAAAAATTCTTGTTTTGGGCTGGAATTGCTCTAAAATGGCTTTATCTTGAAAACGGTGCACTTTATCAAAATTTCACTGGAGTACTCTTTGATTGCAAATTTTATTTTACATCGAAGCTGAAATTTTCTTGCGACCGATATTTTGATTTTTTTTAAAACTGTATTGATTCAAAAAATCATAACTCGGTCAAAGATTTTTTGCACAACCTGGACATTTCCGAAAGGTTGGCAGTCGATGTCCCCTAAAACATTTCAAAACATTAACATAAATTTAAAATAGTGTTTTATTTTTTGCAGATCAAGTTAAATTAAAAATCATAATTTTGTTTATACCGTAAATCATTTTTTCAGTGTAGTTCATATCCATGACTACAACTTTGCCGAAGACACCAAATCGAAGAAAAAAATTCTTCAATAGATACACATTTTGGACAGCTGCCAAAATTGTAAGGAAAATTATATGGATAAACTAATGCAAAATAGCTTCTTTGGGCATACCGAAGGCACCAAAAAAGAATCAGATTGATTAAAACATACAAAAAAAACGAAATACCGAAATCAGAAAGAATTGCTCAGGTTTGAGAAAAACAACATGCTTCCAACATCTAACCATCTATAATTTATTAGCATGACAATAATCCATCAGATAACCTCCCGTAGCGCGTATCAATCAAACACTACATTGTCATGGCACAGAAAACTCACCGGGAATAATTTCCGGAGAAATGAAAGTACCACTTTGATGACGACGACGACGACTTGTGAAGAGTGTTGGAAAAATATTTTGCAACTCCGGACCCGCTGCATCAATAGCTATCACTTTGAAGCCGGGCGCATGGCTGGATGCATTCCGACTTAAACAAAGTCGACGGGAAACCTCACTGGCAATATCCAACTCTCGGAAAAGGTCTGTTTTTCCCAGTAGGTGTTGGAAATTATTGAGTGTAATAGTGTGAGCTGAATTTCCAGGAGAGATGAATATTGCTTAACAATGGAAAAATGCTTCGGATTTGTGCAACATTTGCAGAACTTCCCTCAATTAAATTTCCTCAACGTTGGAAAATTCCTGATCCAAAATATTTCCAAACAACTTCTTTTTTACCAGCGATTCAGAATGCAATCCAAACCCATTTCAGCTCGTTTTCCAAGTAAAGCAACTCGAATGCTACATTGCTGTACCAAATGAAGATTCTTGAAGCAAAATTACTTCTCGATTAAATAGCTACAACCCCAGGACAGCAGCAGGGGCGACGAACACATTCTTCATAGCTTGTTTTTTTTTTCCTTCTTGTATCCGATCCAACTTCCTGGACCTGGACCCCCACCATTCCTCGTCACATCATTGTCATGTGAGTCATGTCCGGTTTTCAGCACTCTTCTGAACCGATTTCCTTCGCAAACCGTCGATGTTTCGAAATTCATTTAGAAAATTGATTCCGCACTTTGCTCGGTGTAGGGTATCATTGGGTTTCGGAATTAAAAAAAGTAAAAGGTCCGTTTTTGAGAAGGATTGTTTTTTCTTGAAATTGAGTTCAGTTGCCCAGAAAGTAATGAATTTGCTGTGATGGTAAAAGCCTCCCAGAGTCCCCACACCTGATTTCAGTGTTGCAAATGAGTGAAATAAATAGCGATCATGATAATCTCTACACCAAAACATCAGAGAGTATAGCGACCATCACACACTCTTCCCCTTTTCCACATTAGCAGTTATAAAAAATGCAAACTGCGACTATTTTCAAAAAAGTTACCTAAAAATGGCTTCAACTTGAAAACGGTGCAATTTATCAAAATTTCACTTAAGTTCTTATTGGTTTCAAATACGATTTTACATCGAGAAATGAAGTGGAAGTAGGCAATTTATGTCCCCTAAAACATATCAGAAAATGAAAAAAATAGCGTTTTTTTTGCAAATCAAGTTTTAGTGACAAAAAGTGAAATTAAAAATCACCAAAAAAAGGAGAATGGGCAAATTTGTATGGGAGCTGGTCCAAGGATGTACACGAACGGGACCAACTTTTTTCGAAAGATCTCGCCGAGACATGAAAAAAAGTCTTCTGGACCAACTCTCTTAACCCCGGGGTTCAAAAGTTACAAGCTGTTGAAGTTTGAGCATTTTGGGTAAAAATGTACGAAAAATCGAATTTTTGCTATTTCTAAAATCATTCATAAAATCTCTGTTTCATTATGGATTTCGATTTTCTTGACTTCATTCGATGCGTATCAGCAAAAACTATGAGCTCTGATATGTCTTAGCATGATTGAAACATGATTTCTCTTGTTTTTATCCGTTTGAACTGTTTGTGCAAGAGGCATCCCATAGAAACAAGTCGAAACTTCAAGGTTTTGAAACCGGATCCGACCCAGACTGCTTCAGTGAGTATGAAAGGCTTCAGTGCAATGTTGTAACAACTTATTGGGATGGTCTAATCATCCGAGAACTCCTTGGAGTTAAGACCGGTGAGTATACCGTCGTAACAAGCAAGATGTCGGCGGTTTTTGACCACGGATCATACCCGCATAGCTTCAGACAGTATGGTAGACTGCTTTGTTAATGTGTTCGGATGTCTCTGGTCATCCTAGGACTCCCTGGAGTTTAGATATTTGGGTCACTGTAACAAGAAAAAGGTCGATGATTTTTAACCGCGCATCATAACCGCAAAGATTCAGTGTGTATGACAGACTGTATTGCTGTTATGTTGGGATGTTTTGGACCATTCCAGGGAGTCCTAGGATGACCAGAGACATCCGAACACGTTAACAAAGCAGTCTACCATACTGACTGAAGCTATGCCGGTATGTTCCGGGGTCAAAAACCGTCGACCTCCTGCTTGTTACGGCTGTTGCTCCACAGATCATAACTCCAGGGAGTCCTTGGATGACCCAGGACATCCTAACATATTAGCAAAGTAGTCTACCACACTCACTGAAGCTATGCGGGTATGTTCCGTTGTCAAAACCGGTCGACATTTTGCTTGTTACGGTAGTAGACCCACAGATCTTAACTCCAGGGAGTCCTAGGAGAACCCAAGACACTCCAACACATCAGCATAGTAGTCTACCATACTCACTGAAGCCATGTGAGTATGATCCGTGGTCAAAAACCGCCGACATCATGCTTGTTACGACGGTAGATTCACCGGTCTTAACTCCAAGGAGTTCTCGGATGACTCAGACCATCCCAATAAGTTGTTACAACATTGCACTGAAGCCTTCCATACTCACTGAAGCAGTCTGGGTCGGATCCGGTTTCAAAACCTTGAAGTTTCGACTTTTTTCTATGGGATGTCTCTTGCACAAACGGTTCAAACGGATAAAAACAAGAGAAATCATGTTTCAATCATGCTAAGACATATCAGAACTCATAGTTTTTGCTGATACGCGTCGAATGAAGTCAAGAAAATCGAAATCCATAATGAAACAGAGATTTTATGAATGATTTTAGAAATAGCAAAAATTCGATTTTTCGTACATTTTTACCCAAAATGCTCAAACTTCAACAGCTTGTAACTTTTGAACCCCGGGGTTTAGAGAGTTGGTCCAGATGACTTTTTTTCATGTCTCGGCGAGATCTTTCGAAAAAAGTTGGTCCCGTTCGTGTACATCCTTGGACCAAATTTGCCCATTCTCCTTTCCCGGGTATCATTTTTTTTCAGTGTAGTCCTTACTCATACCTACCACTTTGCTGAAGACACCAAATCGATCAAAAAATTCTTTCAAAAGATACAGATTTTTGAATTTTCCTGTATCATTTTTGTATGGACAGCTGCCAAATTTGTAGGGTGTCCAATTTTCCCGGGTTTTGAATTTCCCAGGAAACGGGAAAAATATTTTTGAAATCCCGGGAATTTTTTAAAACAGTGATAAAATCTAAGTTTTTATTAAATTTGTTATGTTTTTCAAGCTTACTAATATATAATTAGCTCAATACTGTTGATTTTTGATATTCTATACTTCAATATAAACAAGAAGAGTAATTTCTAGTTTGTTTAAAAAATATTAAAAATTGTTGATTTTTGTTGTGTTTTGGATTTTAGATGAATCATTGATTTAAATTATTTCATGTTAATCATCTTAAAATCATTAAAATATTCTTTTATTTTTCATATGAAATGACTTCTAATGCTTAAAGAAATTCATTGAAACTGCAAACAAAAACAAGAAACGAAAACAAATAAAATGATACCATCCAATGTTAAATTTTAGAAAAGTTTATAATTTCATGTTTTACAGAAAAAATATCTTTAAAAATTATCTTTAATCCACTACCACCAACTGAGGGAAATCGGGACTGCAGTCTGAATAGGTTCAGGATATTTTAAAGCAATAAATTAGAAAATCGGTGTACTAATTATTATACTAAATCAGAATATTATGCAAAAAATATTGGCTTAAACAGCTGTCTTAGTTCGTTAATATTGTCCTAATTTGCTCCAAATGCCGATGTTTGATGAAAAATTATTAAATATTTTTTTCAAGTTTAAAATCATCACTAAACGTAAATATTTATAAAATAAATAAAATTTTATGTAAAATATTTAAAGCGTTAAGCATTCTGCGAAATTTTAATATTTTTTCCTTATAAGCCAATCAAATGTTGATATGTGCCGAATACAAATTTGCTAATGCTTTAAAATTCCGTTCGATTACTAAGTATTCATTCATCTATTTCAACAACCAAATCTGAGTTTCCAGACCAAAAAATGTTTTTTTTTTAAATTTCGGGAATTCCCGGTTTAGGGAAAATCCCGGGATTTTTGTCCCGGGAATTCCCGGGATGGACGCACTACAAATTTGTATGGAAAATTATATGGACAAACTACTGATGCAAAATGGCTTCTTTGGGCATACCGAAGACACCAAAAAAGTATCAGCCGGATTAAAAAATAAAAAAAAATTAAAGAAAAACGACCGATTTCGTAGACAATTGCTCACTAGCATGATTTTTCAACTGTGTAGCCTGACATTATTTCTAAGAGTTTTAGATGATCAGGTAACGGGAATATGATTTTTCTGCACAAAAGTAAAAATGTTCAATTTTCTTTTTTTTTTCTGCGAGACAACACTCAGTTAAATTAAAGTAATTTATCAGCCCGCGATATCTCAGGAGCTGTTTTAAGTTCAAGAAATTTTGACAATCAAGAACTACAAAAAAAACTGCTAGATTTCCTGACCCAAGTTTCCCCTTTTCCTGGAACACAACCACTTGAGGTCTTGAGGACATTTCGCAAGCCAAAAACAAGACGTAGTGGGAGACAAGGAGGACAAGTGGCGGACACTTCTTTGAATTGCTATGCTGTGGGGACGAGGTTGAGGAAATCGGTTGGAATCACGATGGCAGGATGGGAGAGATTGATTTCAGTTCGAACCAGTAAATTAAATGATTGCTGTTGAGTTTCATCATGCCATGTGTGGACGAGAAGAGTTCCTCTTGATTTGTAATATAATATAATATGATAAGTGGCCGTTATTAGGATTCCTTATCAACTGTTATGTTCTCACATGCTATTTAATTTTAATTTGACTTATTTAAAAGAACATTACTCAAAGTCTCGGTGGAGTCACTGGTAAGCAGTTGTACTAACAATCCAAAGGTCGTCAGTTTGAATCCTGGGGTCGATGGAAGCTAAGGTGTAAAAAGAGTTTTGCAATTGCCTCAACAATCAAGCCTTCTAACACATAGTTTCGAGTAGGAATCTCACAATCGAGAACGCCAATAATTTGATTTTGATTTGACTCAATTCGAAGTATATTTAAAGTTGCGTTCATAAAGTTCCTTCTTAAAGCTTCTCCCAAATCCATTGCTTCGAAAAAAGGATGCCTGCTGAGCTATCATCGTTTTATTTTTCAACCAGAAAAAAAATGAAGAACTGAATCGATTCCCCAAGAATAAGGCAAAGATAAAATCTCATAAAAAGTCAATTGAAAATCGTCGGTCGTCGATCGATGTGTGTGTGTGTGTGACACTTCCCCAACAGACATTTTCTTGGGTTTCTTTCGCTCCTCTGGCTTTGAAATTTGATTCCGATTAAACCTTCTCCGGAATTTTGACTCCACAAACGATTCAACACAATTCACTGTTAATTCGATTGATGCTGTTTCGACTTTGGAGATGTGGGTGATTCTATAGCTGGCACTTTCACTTGGGACCTCATAACTTGTCTTTAATATTGGGAAGAAGTTTAGTGTGAAAAAAAAAGTTGTCTGGAAAATTTAAAACTTACTCTTCATGATTGGCATTTTTTCGAAAAGTTTTAAGTTTGGATTTTTTTCGAAAAATCAGCCCCGGCAAAAAAGATATGTCATTTGATTTTGCTGGGGTTAATTAATCAAAAAAAAATGTCAAACTTTGAAGGTCTGTACCGAGCTCCAGGGTGCTCAAAATTTCAATGTTATATATGGGTCATTCTCTACCAACTCACACGAAATCGGGAAAAGTTGCCCCGACCCCTCTTCGATTTGCGTGAAACTTTATTCCTTTACTTTTGTCCCTGATCACGAATCCGAGGTCCGTTTTTTGATGTCTCGTGACGGAGGGGCGGTACGACCCCTTCCAGTTTTGAACATGCGAAAAAAGAGGTATTTTTCAATAATTTGCAGCCTGAAACGGTGATGAGATAGAAATTTGGTGTCAAAGGGACTTTTATGTAAAATTAGACGCCCGATTTGATGGAGTACTCAGAATTCCGAAAAAACGTATTTTTCATAGAAAAAAACACTAAAAAAGTTTTAAAAATTCTCCCATTTTCCGTTACTCGACTGTAATTTTTTTTGAAACATGTCATTTTATAGGAAATTTAATGTACTTTTCGAATCAACATTGACCCAGAAGGGTCATTTTTTCATTCAGAACAAAAATTTTCATTTTAAAATTTCGTGTTTTTTCTAACTTTGCAGGGTTATTTTTGAGAGTATAACAATGTTCTACAAAGTTGATATATAGATAGACATAAGGGGTTTGCTTATAAACATCACAAGTTATCGCGATTTTTCGAAAATAAAGTTTGGAAAAAGTTGGTCGTCGTTGATCATGGCCGTTCATGGTCACCCGCGACATACACGGACGACGAAACAAAGAGAAACGCAAAAAAAAAACTTTTTAAAAACTTTTTTTTTCGTAAAATCGCGATACACCATATTCTTGATTTACACAACGAAATGGGGGTGTTTTAAGAATTATGAATCTTTGTGATTTCGTAATTTGTTGGAAAATTTTCAAAATGTATCAATTGTATTTTGTTTAGTAATGTTATTAAAACATTTAAGCATGAATTTGGAACACCTGGGATGTTCTAGTCCATCCGAAACTTCTGGAAGTTTTGTGCAACAGGCAAACCGAAGAAACAAGTCGAAGCTACAAAATTTTGACAACGGATCCTACCCAGACAGCTTCAGTGAGTGCGGTAGGCTACAGTGCATTGTTGTAACAACTTATTGGGATGATCTGGGTCATCCAAGGACTCCCTGGAGTCAAGACCGGTGGGTCTACCGCCGTAACAAGCAAGAGGTCGACGGATTTTGACCCTGGGACTTGCCAGCATAGCTTCAGTGAGTATGATAGACTACTTGGCGGTTGTGTTGAGATGTTCTGGGTCATCCAAGGACTTCCTGGAGATAAGACAGACCATCAGATCTTAACTCCAGAGAGTCCTTGGATGATCCAAGACAGCCCAACACATCAGCAAAGTAATCTACCATACTCACTGAAGCTATGCGGGTATGTCCCGGGGTCAAACTCCATCGACCTCTTGCTTGTTACAGCGGTAGACTCACAGATATTTACTCCAGGGAGTCCTTGGATGATCCAGGACATCCTAAAAGATCATCAAAGTAGTCTACCATACTCACTGAAGCTATGCGGGTATGTCCCGGGGTCAAAAACCGTCGACCTCTGGCTTGTTACGGCGGTAGACCCTCAGATCTTGACTCCAGGGAGTCCTTGGATGACCCAGAACATCCCAACACATTAGCAAAGTAGTCTACCATACTCACTGAAGCTATGCGGGTATGTCCCGGGGTCAAAATTCGTCGACCTCTGGCTTGTTATGGCGGTGGACCCACAGAACTTAACTCCAAAGAGTCCATGGATGACCCAGATCATCCCAATAAGTTGTTACAACAATGCGCTGTAGCCTACCGCACTCACTGAAGCTATCTGGGTAGGATCCGTTGTCAAAATTTTGAAGCTTCGACTTGTTTCTTCGGTTAGCCTGCTGCACAAAACTTCCGGAAGTTTCGGATGGACTAGAACATCACAGGTGTTCCAAAATCATACTATGATGTTTAAATAACATAACTAAACAAAATACAATTGATTCATTTTGAAAATTCTCCGACAAATTACGAAGTCCCAAAGATTCTAAATTTAAGTCATATTCTCAATTTAAGTCATGGACATTCTCATTTTAAGTCATGACTTAAAAAAAGTTGCGTAAATCGAGAATCGTTTAAAAAAAAGGTGACTTAAAAAAGAATATGGTGTAACTCGTGATGTTTATAAGCAAACCCCTTTATGTCTATACAGCAATTCCATTTGAAAAGAGCCTAAACCAAAAAAAAAGTTCTCCGATCGGGCTCAAAATTTTTCTGGGGGTTCCTTGGCCAAAATAATTAGACCCGTATTTTTTTGTTTGGCCATTAGGGTGGCCTACATCGTGCTAGGGTGGTTCAAAAAATGGCAATTTTCGTCATTTTTCGCAAAAACCACTTTTTTCTAAAAATCATATCTCCGCGCCATTTCATCCGATTTTAGCTGTCTTAGACGCAAAAGAAAGGTGATGAGTTTGGCTATTTGGGAAAAATAGTAAAAAGTTCCAAAAATCTAGCTTAACTATTGAAAAAGTCGTATGAAAACTTAAAATGGCGTTTTGACCGTGTCTGGACCAAAGAGCCTATGTCTGAAAATATTTTTATCGGATTCCTCGGAAAATTTCACATAACATATCAAAAAATTGGCGATGTCGAACCGTACGTTTCCGAGATATGATTTTTTGAAAAAAAAACTGCGTTTTTCGACGCGCCACGCGCAAAAACGGGAAAATGACGAAATCGGCAAAAAATCAACTTTTTCCACTAAAACTGCGATAACTTTAAAATTTCAGCGATGACCTATAGATGTTATGGTACCAAAAGTTGCGTCTCTCAATTACGAAAATTTTGGTACCCAGACATGTATAGGTCATCGCTGAAATTTTAAAGTTATCGCAGTTTTAGTGAAAAAGTTGATTTTTGCCGATTTCGTCATTTTCCGTTTTTGCGCGTGGCGCGTCGAAAACGCAGTTTTTATTTTCAAAAATCGTATCTCAAAACGTACGGTTCGACATCGCCAATTTTGATATGTTATGTGAAATTTCCGAGAATCCGATAAAAATATACATACTCTTTGGTCAGACACGGTCAAAACGCCATTTTAAGTTTTCATACGACTTTTCAATAGTTAAGCTGGAAACTATTTTTCCCAAATAGCCAAACTCATCACCTTTCTTTGCGTCGCGGAGATATGATTTTAGAAAAAGTGGTTTTTGCGAAAATGACGAAAAATTTTGAACCTAGCACGATGGCCACCCTAATGGCCAAACAAAAAAATACGGGTCTAATTATTTTGGCCAAGGAACCCCCAGAAAAATTTTGAGCCCGATCGGAGAACTTTTTTTTTGGTTTAGGCTCTTTTCAAATGGAATTGCTGTATATATAAAATTTTTAGTAATTGTCTGCTCTACAACTTTGTAGAACATTGTTACACTCTTAAAAATAACGCTGCAAAGTTAGAAAAAAACACGAAATTTTAAAATGAAATTTTTTGTTTTAAATGAAAAAATGACCCTTTTGGGTCAATGTAGATTCGCAAAGTACATTAAATTTCCCATAAAATGACATGTTCCAAAAAAATTTACAGTCGAGTAACGGAAAAAGGGAGAATTTTTAAAACTTTTTTAGTGTTTTTTTCTATGAAAAATACGATTTTTCGGTTGCAAATAAAAAGGGGCAACATTTGGTTTGGTTGAAAATTAGGGTGGTTCACTATTAGGGTGATTTTAAAAATCTGACTTTTCAGGAATATTTTTGGAAATTTTTTTGTCTCATAAAAAGTTGTTGGGCTTGCTAATCCAAGCAACTTTTTCGAAGACACCAAAATTTTATCTCGTAATCTACGCCCAAATTTATAGAAAGTATCTGGGCAAACCTTCAAAAATCAGTTTTTTGAATGTGGTTATTCAGGGTTAAGTTTTAGAGAAGAGTGATGTTCGGAGCACTTTTAGAGCTTTAAAAACAAACATTTTTATTTTTAGAACGCTCAATTTAGACTTAAGGGTCAAAAGTTACAGGCATTTTAAGGTAAAAAAGATGCAAATTTGAAACTTAAATATCTCGAAAAGGCGCTAGCCAAATTTTAAGCACCAGATTGCATTTGAAAGGGGAGATCCAGCACTACAAACGCTGTAAAAATCTCAGAGGTATTTTTCTATAAAATCGAAATATCTTCATTTGAAAAAGTCTGATTTTCAAGGGAAAACCATTTGGGACCACCCTAATGAAATTTGATTTTTTTTTCCCAATATATTTTTTTCCATGTTATTTTGCCCGCTGAATCTGAATCTGCCCTCAAAATTGAGCCAAAGTATCGAAAAATCGATTTTTGGTCATATTTTGGGTTTCCATGTAAATTTTTTGTTTAAACCCAAAATATGACCTCTCTCCGGTTTTGGTCGATTGGTTGGCTAACTGTTTCTGGCATGTTGCGCCAACAACGGTCAAAAACTCCCCACTTTTGGGAAGGAATCTGGCCGCGAGTAAATTTTGGGCAGCGATGAATTAATGTTAATGTAAATTTATACTATTTTTCCTAATTCGCGAAAGGGATGTTTTAAGGTTCATAGAAAGAGGGGGGAGGGGGTTTCAACCTTTCCGGAACTTGTTGCGGTGTACTAACTTGTCGCACGTCGCTTTTTGATGTTCCGAGGAAAGCCGCATTTCAATGTTTGACCTTGATTAAACAAAAACGTGAGCACGCAATGTAAACAATAACAAACACGTTTTGTTTGGCTGACCATTCTGCCAATTGTAGTCGAGCTCGTACTTGTGTCAAACGCGTTCTGACCTAAAATCCCTTTGGCCAATTGTCGCATTTACATCAATTTTCAGGGTGGTGTAAAGATAGCACGACAAGATTGAACATTATTTTCTATGAAAAGTGAGTGTTTTTTCGGTTCAAACTGAATATCTT
Source organism: Culex quinquefasciatus (assembly GCF_015732765.1). NCBI lineage: Eukaryota > Metazoa > Arthropoda > Insecta > Diptera > Culicidae > Culex > Culex quinquefasciatus. The sequence continues at coordinate 26,294,945 of NC_051861.1, read as the reverse complement.
GAAATCGAATTTGGGGGATCTGTGAAGGTCAAAAGGTGTGGCATTGTGAACTGCACCAAATGGCGTTCTTAACTCAATTTGACACAAAATGCACGTGCGACAAGTTAGCACGACAGCGACCTTCATGTAATCTTATCTACATCCTAGAATATCAGCAAATCGACGTCGTCGTGCTATCATGTCGCACCCGCCATTTCGACGTTCCGAGAAAAACGCGTTTTATTGTTTGACCTTGAATAAACCAAAACTAGAGCACACAATGTAAACAATAACAAATACGTTTTGTTTGGTTGACCATTCTATGCATTGTCCCGAAGTTTGGTTGTATTTGGTTGCTGGAGTCCCGAGTTATAATTACAAATGTTTACGGTAGTCTGACTTGTAGGTGCGTCAAACGCATCCTGACCTGAACTCCCTTTGGCCAATTGTCACACTTGCATCGATTTTCAGGGAGTGACAAGATAGCACGACAAGATTGAAACTACTTTCATATGTGGGTAATTCTCCGCCAACTCACACAGCAGTTGCCCCGACCCCTCTTCGATTTGCGTGAAACTTTGTCCTAAGGGGTAACTTTTGTCCCTGATCACGAATCCGAGGTCCGTTTTTTGATATCTCGTGACGGAGGGGCGGTACGACCCCTTCCATTTTTGCACATGCGAAAAAAGAGGTGTTTTCAATAATTTGCAGCCTGAAACGGTGATGAGATAGAAATTTGGTGTCAAAGGGACTTTTATGTAAAATTAGACGCCCGATTTGATGGCGTAATCAGAATTCCGAAAAAACGTATTTTTCATCGAAAAAAACACTAAAAAAGTTTTAAAAATTCTCCCATTTTCCGTTACTCGACTGTAAAAAATTTTGGAACATGTCATTTTATGGGAAATTTAATGTACTTTTCGAATCTACATTGTCCCAGAAGGGTCATTTTTCATTTAGAACAAAATTTTTCATTTTAAAATTTCGTGTTTTTCTAACTTTGCAGGGTTATTTTTAGAGTGTAACAATGTTCTACAAAGTTGTAGAGCAGACAATTACAAAATTTTGATATACATACATAAGGGTTTGCTTATAAACATCACAAGTTATCACGATTTTACGAAAAAAGTTTTAAAAAGTTGGTCGTCATCGATCATGGCCGTTCCTGGTCACCCGCGACAGACACGGACGACGAAACAAAGAGAAACGCAAAAGTAACTTTTTCAAAACTTTTTCGTAAAATCGCGATAACTTGTGATGTTTATAAGCAAACCCTTATGTCTATATATCAAAATTTTTGTAATTGTCTGCTCTACAACTTTGCAGAACATTGTTACACTCTAAAAATAACCCTGCAAAGTTAGAAAACACGAAATTTTAAAATGAAAAATTTTGTTCTAAATGAAAAATGACCCTTCTGGGACAATGTAGATTCGAAAAGTACATTAAATTTCCCATAAAATGACATGTTCCAAAATTTTTACAGTCGAGTAACGGAAAATGGGAGAATTTTAAAACTTTTTTGTTTTTTCGATGAAAATACGTTTTTCGGAATTCTGAGTACGTCATCAAATTGGGCGTCTAATTTTACATAAAAGTCCCTTTGATGCCAAATTTCTATCTCATCACCGTTTCAGGCTGCAAATTATTGAAAAACACCTCTTTTCGCATGTTCAAAATGGAAGGGGTCGTACCGCCCCTCCGTCACGAGATATCAAAAAACGGACCTCGGATTCGTGATCAGGGACAAAAGTTACCCCTTAGGACAAAGTTTCACGCAAATCGAAGAGGGGTCGGGGCAACTTTTTCCGATTTCGTGTGAGTTGGTAGAGAATTACCCATGTAAAGTGACAAAAATGCACGGAGTTTTTTCGGTTTTTGGTGAATATCTCAGGATTGAAATCGAATTTTGGGAATCTGTGAAGGTCAAAAGGTGAGACATTGTGAGCTGCACAAAATGGCGTTCTTAACTAAATTTGGCCCAAAATGCACGTACGACAAGTTAGCACGATGGCGACGAAATGCATTATACAAATTTAAACGGCCAGATTCTGAGAACGGATCAAATTTTACGGAATCATCAAGGGAGGGAGGATATGTGGACATATCGAGAACCAAACTTCTGTGTTTGTGTGTGTGTGTTTCGCACAAACCATTATTTTATAAATTTTTCATTAGTCCAATCAGCTAAAGATTAGGTTTTAAACTCTCAGGAAGAGATTGATTGACGGGAATAATACAAAATAAAAAAAAGATGTTGCCATCGCAGTCTCAAAACATCGAATCCCAAACAAAAACCATTCTAAATTGAGGTGTTGACAGATGTGTTTCACCGTCTGACGTCCACTCAACCAGAAAAAACAACTGCCATGAGCAGCAACTATAGCCACAACAACAAAAAAAAAGCTTTATGATCGGAAAATGTCGCCTGCAGCAAGAATAATGATGACATCAAATTTAGTTGCAAATCTATACCTGGACCAGAGCACACCTGCAAACGTGACGTTATGAATGTGCTAATATTGTGAGCTTTAGTTGGATGCTGCCGGTGGGTGCCAACGTCCCACCCCCCAAACAAATCACCATGCAATCCGACATAAAAATCGAATGTCGCGTGTCTCAAAGTGTGTGTGCGTGTGTTACTCGCTTCACACCCACACACGCTGCAAAGAAACAAGATTTCAGTGAAACAATCCAGGTGCTTACACAAACAGTTCGAATAATAATTTAGGAAAAACCTTTAACGAGAATTTAGAAAAAATGTCGCTAGCATAAACACGCTAAGAAAACCTTTTCCCACGTGGCGTCAGAGATTCTGTTATTTGCACTCTCGAAACAACGACAACGCCCACCGTCATCCCCCACCCCTGCTCGAAAACATTTTGCGTGACGGTATGTCTGCTGGAAATCTGTTGGAAATTTATGAGAATGTGCATATATTGTGCTTCCTCCCGAGAAAAATTGCACGCGAACAAAGCGCTTTTCCATGGAAATATCGTTCGCAGTAACGCAGTTCGTGAAAAAGGTGAAAGACGTGATGATTTTGTGTTCGCCCTCCTGCAATCATTGATTGTGTGTGTTTGAAAATAGGGCTTAACTGATACCGGAAACAGAAATTAATAAAGGTTTGAAGGTATTTTCGCAGAAATTTAAATCAAATGGTAGATTTTTCTATTTTATTTTTCTCATGGTGGAATAAAAATTTTTGTATTGTAAAGAGCAAACAATTTTACAATTGTTCCATTTTTTTGACTCTGTAATGACCAGAGATTACAGATACCGTAAAACGGGGTGACTTTGATAGCCGGGGTGACTTTGATAGGTTTGCGATTTTTCCGCAAAATGAAGAGTACAATTAAAATACGTAAGGAATGGTTCAGAAACATACTGACCGTGGTAGAGAAGTGTTCAAAGTACCTCAAGAAGAACTTTTCATAAATTTTTGAAAAGTTTATAAAGTTAAATAACTATAATTAAGAAAATGTTGATGGAAGTCATTATTTTAAACTTCTCAAAGTGTCATGATTTTCTCAATGATCATGATTTTTAATCGGAAAACGAAATGCATTTTCGGATTCTTTGGACAATTTTCCACAAGGAGAAGGTTTAATAAGTTTGTAAATATTAAATATTATCTGTTTTTGAAACACAGTTTAAAAAAAACTTCAAATTTATAGGCATTTTTAGTTGAACAAATTTCATGTAAAATGTGAAAACTTGTGATTCGTGCTTCGAATTCAGTATAAAATGCAATATAAATTGATAATTTTATAAACAAAACTAGTTTTAACAAATTTCAGGCAAAATTCCGACTTTTTAACAATTTTACCTAAAATTTATATGTATTTAGTTAAAAAGCTTATAAACATAGTTAACTTAACATAAACATTGATTTTTTTCTTGCAAACTATATCAGCTACTTTAGTGATGGTACATTTAACGTACAAATAAAGTTTGAACATCTTAAATATGATTTTAACAAGAAAAACTATGACTATCAAAGTCACCCCGGAATTAAAACTAAGAATTTTTAACGTAACTATTTTTCTAAACACAATTGAAAAAACTTTTTTTCCAAAATTGTGCATGGACTTTGTGTGGCCTACCCCAGTACATGTTTTAAAAATAATAATCTTGAGAAAAACCTTACCTGTTGAAAAATATTCTAAAAACAAATTGAAATCCTATCAAAGTCACCCCGGTTTACGATACAGATTTTAATTTATATGAAAACTCAATTAGTATCATTGTAAACATCAGATTTACAACGATTTTCAACTTTGGAGTAAATACACCTTTTTTCTACCGTTAATTTGTTTTACGTTTCAATTGAACAGTTTCCAAGAAACATGATAAAAATTTTATGCTATTTTAGTACCTAATTAATAACCAGAACAGTGCTGCCAACCTGCTCGCAAAGCACTCTCCATTATCATGTGATTGATCTTCAATAATTTATGTTCCGCAGTAGGCACCACCAACGACAGGAAATAATACCACCAACCTCGCAATGCTCACGTTTTAACTGAACAGAAAAAAAACAACCCCGACAAAGCCACCCACAGAAAAACAAAAAAAAGAAGAACGCAACCCCCAAACCAACCCTCCCAAACCGTGAGCCAGCTTTGCAACCCACAAGTCTGCGCTCCCATAATCGAACGCAAATAAAATCACAAATAATATTTTATTTTAATTTTCACCCCCGCCACCACCCAGCTGCGGCATTGTTTGGCAAAAACAATGCAAACCGAACGCGTGTGCACCACCGCTGCTCACAGACACAAACAAACACACGTGAACCACGTGGCACTGTGTTGTTCCACAGCCTGCTTGTGGCTACTCGCAAGAGCTGTTCAGCGACGCCGCCAACCCACCACTACCACCAACAGCAGTGTGTGTGTGTGTGTGTGTTTTCATTTCAGATGCTTAACCAATCGTTTTGCACAGTAAAAAATTGGGTAAATTCGAAAGGTGCCGTTTTCGTTGGTTTAATATTACGTCTTCTACACAGAAAAAAATAATGTAAATTTGGAAGCTGTAATTTTGGAAGGTTCATGTAATTTAACCTCAATTTAGACTGAAAAAGTGACATTACTCTAGAAAAGTGGTAAAATTACACATTTCCAGAGGTAAAATTACACCTTTTTCTGACATAAAAGATGTACCCCTTCCCAGATGTAATATTACCATGATTTTTTTATCTGTGTATGATGTAACTTTACCTTAATTTAGCATGAGCATGGTTGACTGCTAATGAGCTACGAGGCCGATGCAAATATTTTTCAAAGTTTATGTGGGGGCAAAGTTGGCCTGATAATCAGGGGGCAAAAAATTTTTTTTTCGAAAAACTTCAAAATTTTAATGAAAATTAAAGTTTAATCAACTGAAAACCAGTTTAAATGCATTTCCCGCGTTTATATTCACACCCAACTGGCAGTCGCATGATTGTGATGCATGTCGGCATGAAAGTATATCAGAATCTGCATGAAATCTGTCCTCATGCATTTTTTGCGATATAGGAGTATGACATTTTTGCCCGTTACCAACAATTATCGACATTACCGACGGCTTTTTGGTTGTATTTCACAAAAAAAAACACTTAGTAGAACGAGGATTGATCCACCAACATCTTGATTATTAATCCGACACGCTACCACCGCGCCATGGACGCTTGATGATAAGTGAGTGAAAGAGCACCAACATATGCTTCTCTTAGGAGTGTTGCTTGGGGACGGGCCAGCATTATATGTGTTGGTGAGAACTGCAGATCGCTGAAATGTTTACACGCGGGCAAAAATGATCTATGGGCTTGCTGCAAAAAATGTTATAAAATATGACATTTTCTGCAGCAAATCCACTGTTGCAGATTTTGAGATATATTTTTCCTTTGGGTGCATATTTAACATGTTTGAACTCCTTTGAAAACATTTTTAATTTTCATGAAATACCAATGTACAGTCCCACGAAAAAATCTTTTTTTTTTGCGAAAAAAAACTCCGTTAATACCTCGATATTTTCCAAACTAATGATTGGAAAGCAAGTGTACGCCTGTAAAATGCATTTTAAAACACTTTTTTCATCCAAATGTTCACCCAACCGGCGGTCACATGATTGTGATACATGGCGGCATGAAAGTATATCAAAATCTGCATGAAATCTGTCCTCATGCATTTTTTGCGATATAGGGGTATGACATTTTTGCCCGTTACCGACAATTATCGAAATTACCGACGCCAGATTAATTGTATTGCAGAAAAATAAACCTTAACAGAACGAGGATTTAACCATCAACTTCTAAGTTGCTGATCCGACACGCTACCACCGCGTCATGGACGCTTGATGAATAGTGAGGGACAGAGTGCGAACATAATGTTCTCTCTGGAGTGTTGCTCGGGGACGCACCAGCGTTATATGTGTTGGTGAGAACTGCAGATCGCTGACTTATTTACACGCGGGCAAAAATGATCTATGGGCTTGCTGCAAAAAATGTAATAAAATATAACATTTTCTGTAGCAAATCCACTGTTCGTCGCCATCGTGCTAACTTGTCGTACGTGCATTTTGGGCCAAATTGAGTTAAGAACGCCATTTTGTGCAGCTCACAATGCCTCACCTTTTGACCTTCACAGATCCCCAAAATTCGATTTCAATCCTGAGATATTCAACAAAAACTGAAAAAACTCGGTGCATTTTTGTCACTTTACATATGAAAGTAGTTTAAATCTTGTCGTGCTATCTTGTCACTCCATGAAAATTGATGTAAGTGCGACAAAAGGCTAAAGGGTTTTCAGGCCAGGAAAGTCAGGATGCGTTTGTCGCACGTACAAGCTAGACTACCGTAAACATTTGTAATTATAACTCGGGACTCCAGCAACCAACTTCAACCAAACTTTGGGACAATGGACAGAATGGTGAGCCAAACAAAACGTGTTTGTTATTGTTTAAATTGCGTGCTCTCGTTTTTGAATATTCAAGGTCAAACATTAAAACGCGTTTTTCTCGGAACGTCAAAATGGCGGGTGCGACAAGATAGCACGACGACGTCGTGTTGCAGATTTTGAGATATATTTTTCCTTTGGGTGTTGAACCCCCTGCGACTTTGGTCAGAGCCGAAGGACATAAACTTCAAAAAATATTTGCAACGGCCTGAAAACTAATGTAAATTTGAAAGCAGTAATTTTGGAAGGTTGAATATTACCTCTTTTATGATGTAATTTTACCTCAATATCGACTGAAAAAGTGACATTACTCCAGAAAAGAGGGGTAAAATTACACCTTTTTTCTGACATAAAAGATGTACCCCTTCCCAGATGTAATATTACCATGATTTTTTTTCTGTGTAGTTAACTACACAGAAAAAAATAATGTAAATTTGGAAGCTGTAATTCTGGAAGGTTGAATATTACCTCTTTTATGATGTAATTTTACCTCAATTTAGACTGAAAAAGTGACATTACACCAGAAAAGTGGTAAAATTACACATTTCCAGAGGTAAAATTACACCTTTTTTCTTACATAAAAGATGTACCCCTTCCCAGATGTAATATTACCATGATTTTTTTTCTGTAAATATTAACTGAAAACGAACATAAGAATTTGCTGTGTAGGAATGCTAGTCCGATAACTGACTCGATAGTACATTTTTTTCTATTTTGCATAGTAGGCCAAAAACTAAATACCCATAGGCCAATAGGTACCCCTACATAGAATTTTCGAAAATTTCGGCCATCGGCCTATTTTTTTATATAGCATCGACCACTAAATGTTCAGATCGATCAGAGGAACTTTTTACAAAACAGATGACGTTAATGCAATAGGTAGGGTTAGTGAAATTTCACGATTTCGCGGACAGCGTGAAATCCGTGAAATTTGGCTTTTTCCGCGAAATCCCGTAAAATTTTATGTTTGTGTGAAACTGTAACGATTTTTCTCAAAATGATGTATCAAACTTGAATAGAAATAAACATAGTCTTATGAACTACTGAAGAATTAAGTGAGTGAATACCCTTGTTTAATTACTAAAATAGGGTTAGTGATTTTTGTCGATTTCTTGGGCGGCGTGAAAATCGTTAAATTTATAAATTTTCTCAAACAATGTTTTTTTTAAATAACAACAAAATGAATATTTAATCCATACAGACCATTACAAAAAAATATTAGTTTTCAATTGAAAAGCTTGATATGAACCATTTGAAGAATTGTTCAGATTTTTCAGTTTTTTGAAGAAACTTACTAAGTTTAGTTAAATTGACATTCGCTGTAATAACAATTTAAATGCTATTTTTTAGTTGAAAGGTTTAGTTTCAATTGTTTGTTTTATTGAAAATAAAATGAAAGCTTTGAAATCAACTTTTAAATACATTACAGATTTTTTCTGGGTCCTGTTTAATTTTGAAGATAATTTATTATTTGGGAGGAAGATTAAAAAACACTACTTTTTTGCTTTGTTTTCATTTCGAATAAAAATTTCGAATTCTTTACAAATCAAATAATTTTTGCCTTTTGATTTATAATTGAAATTTTGTAAAGGGAGATGAAAACCTTTTAAAAAAATGTCAATGTGATAAAAGTCGCAAAAAATTCAAAAACATTGCACTCATTTTTGCTGAACAAGTTTTAAATCTTGCTTTGATATGAAATTAAATAAAATGAAGCAAATCAGCGAAAACTTTATGAGCCGAAAAAAAAAACAGTTCAATAAATGAGAATACGCTGCCTTACATTTTTTTTTTTCAAAATATGTATATGTTTAGAGCCCATCCATAAACAGGGTGGAATCTTTTTTTGAAAATTAGGAGATTTTTTTGAGTCAGATTCAAATTTATGAAAGATTTTGAATTATATTTAATGAAGCATGAAAAGTAGTTTCTGTTATTTAATCATAAGATTTTTAAAGTTATTTTAACATTTTTCACGTTCCGCGAAATTTGAGTGAAATTTAGTTTTTTGAAATTGAGGTTCCCGTGAAATTTCCAATTTTCGAGCGTGAAAAATCACTAAGCCTAGCAATAGGTAAACACAAAAAATGCCAGTGTTGCCAATTTTTCGAAAATAAAAGATTTTTGAAAAACTTGTTGACATATTTTAAGATGTAAAATCATACAAGCAATCGAAAAGTATTTTACATAAATGTTGATATCGTGCACTGTTTTCAAACAAGAGAGAACTGTTTGCTATCATAATCAAATGTTTTGGAGCTAAAAAAAATAGTTTCTCGCTCATGAAAAAAAGTTATGCTGAATTGAGATTCGTCTTCTTACTTCATTCATTTGTTTTCATGTTGCTAAGTTAAATTATTCTAAAATGAAATGTGAATTGTTAGAGCTTATTTAAAAATGTTTAATAAATTTTTATTGGATAGATTGTGAAATTTCACGATACATAATTTTTCGACAATGAAAATCCTCATATTTGCTGATTTGTTGTCTTGTAAAAATGGAGAAACCCTTATTTTCCTGTTTGCTTTTCTTTCGAGGGCTTTATCTTCAACTATGGTCCAATATTCCATGTCTTTTAAGCAAATTGATGGTTCATTTTCGAAAAAATATTTTAAGAGCTGGCTAAGCATGACTTCTACAAGTTTAAAAAGGTTACATTCTGGGCTATTTGGCAAAATTCAAAATTTGTGAAAAGTTGGAAAAAATATGATTCTACATTTAAATATAAAAGCAAAAATTTTAAATTTAGAAACCGGTAGACCTATAACCTTATAAGTATTTATTTTTTACCTAATACTTTTGTCTTTTCTTTCTCTTTCCAGACACCGAGATCCAGAGCGTTTTGCGGTACGTGGCCGTCGCCGGCCGGAACGTAACCCTGGGCTGCCCGGGCGTCAGCGAGCGCTCGCTGGTGGACAGCCTGGTCTGGCGGACGCCGTCGCAAACCGTGGCCGAGTACGCGTCCGGGATGCCCCAGCTGGTCGTCAGCACCAGGGTGAGTTGGGTTCAGTTTATTTCTGTACAGACTACAAAATTGACCCGATGGGCATACATATGTGCTTATGTTTTAGATATTTTGGTTGGGAATGTTAGTGAATGTTAGGTTACTAGTTTATCCAACCAAATGGGAACTCATTGTTGCTGTGTGATTAGGGACCATCCATAAACCACGTGGACACTTAAGGGGGGGGGGGTATGGCGATTGTCCACGCTCCATACAAAAAAGATTTTTTTTGTATGGACAATTGTCCACGAGGGGGGGGGGGGGTTCCAGATTACCAAAAAAGTGTCCACGTGGTTTATGGATGGTCCCTTACGAATATATTTTTATATAGCTAAAACACCCTTTGTTTCAACCAACCCATTGTTCACTCTAACAATTGCCTGTCGAATATTCATTCAGCGAGACAAATCATACCTTGGGACTTAATTATCTCCAATAACAATCCCTTTCCTATCTCTTCAGATCGAACCCTGGGGGAAATTCAAAAGAGGAGCTTGCACTAATTTCACCTAACCTAATTTGTGCTCTGAGGAATGCATGCTCAAAAATCTGATTGATTACTCAATCCTTGGCACAAAGACACTTTCGATGTTTGTATGAGTGGAAACTTCAATTGCCGGAAGGCATTGAAAAAACCTGTGCGCAAGAAAAAGGAAACCTTATCCGATTCCAATCAAGCAAGTTTGCACCATCCCTCCTCCGTTTCACATAATGATAATGGCACAAATTCTAATAAAACAATCAATTACGGTAATGAAAGCTAACGACTTATCATCTCTGTACCTCGCCGGGAGCTTTGTCTTCGCCAGGCTTGGGTTTTCCTCCTGACTCTTGCCAAGAAAAGATGCCAGAGTCGGAAGAGAAAGATATTTCAAAGTGATTTCAGTTTTAAATTTCTAATGGAGGAAATAGGGTTACCAGATCGCCCCTCCGATCTGATTCGAAGCAGTGTTCTAACCTCAAAACGCCTTTCTTGAATTGACGGTCGCCCCTGAGAAACTATAGTTTCCTCCCAAATTGGATTAAAGCATTGCACTAATTACGCATCGAACTTTTGTGCTCTCCGGGGGGGAACAAAAAATCTTTCCTCCCGAAGCAAACCGTCCGCCATCTTTCTTTTGTCACAGTTAGACTTCATCCATAAAGTACGTCACGCTTAAATCAGCCAAAATTTACCCCCCCCCCCCCTCCCCCACCCCTTTGTCACGCTTTTCTTATACTTTGAACGTCACACTCGCTCAGACCCCCCTCCCCCCCTAGAGCGTGACATACTTTATGGATGACGCCTTACCCCAAACCAACAGAGCAGAGCCCGGGAAAAAAGCTCATTAAGCCATCGTCGATTTTTGGCAGCAACGTCGAAAAAAACGACGATGGCATCAGTTGGACATCATCATCGTCATCTGGTTCCACTTTCATCTCCCGTCATGAATCTTGTTAACATGGAAATTTATCTCCTGGCCAGAACGCCTTTTTTGTGACCAGTCACGAGAACGGGACTCACCGGGATTTAGATTAATGACAGGTTGGACGGTATTCGATGGCAGGGCTGAACTGCTGCCAGGTGTTTTTGGGGCTTAGGTTGAAGAACGCAAATGTAAACAATCTTCGACAGTCAACCTCAGTCCAGGATCCAACAAGCTGCCAAAACGAAAACAATTTTAAATTTTCTTCCAAACTCTTGTTAATATACTCGGCAAACTTTGACAGCTAGTGGCAGTGTTGCTCCAGTCATGATCTTTTCCCGCAACCGAAACTTTGCCACATGGTATAATTATGATGCCACTGTCAAGCTCTGGACGAGAACCAGACGCCGACCCAAATTACCGTCATTATCGGAATTGAGGTCTGACCTTCCGCTTCGGCTCCGGAAGAGCCGTCACGTCAATTACACGCTCATCACTCGGGGACCGCAGCACACTTTCATCGTCTAATTAGTGACTCTCACGTGGCACAAAATCCATACAGATTATGTAACTATCGATGTTCGTTCTTTCATCTCTTCCAGATCACGTTGCTTCCGGATAACTTCAGTCTGCACTTTAACCCGGCATTTGCGTCCGACTCGGCCGAGTACAGCTGCCTGGTGAACGACCGGCACAGCCCGGAAGCGCTGGTGGAGTTGATTGTGCAAGGTAAGCTATGAAACACAACTCAACCATTCATTCAAACCATTCCTAAAAATTTCCAGATGTTCCGGACGCGCCGGGCCGCCCACTGGTCGTCAGCTTCACCTCCCGGTCCGTGGACCTGTCCTGGGCGTACTCGCAGGATCCCCGGAACGCGCCCATCAAGCATTTCGTCATCGAAACAAGGTCAGTGTCACCATGGCAACCGGGGCAATCTGTCAAACCGCTCTATCGCCAGCGGCCGCCATTATGGCCAAAGTCCCAGACTACGGAGGAAGAGCGAAAACGGCAAATCGACTAACAAGTGCGCCGTATGATTCCGGTGAATTAATTAGGCACACCCGGGGAAAGCTATTAGCGCCCGGGCAAAACCCTCTTGGAAAGCACCTCTCGGCGAAGCCAGCTGGCTTCCGTTTTTGGGACCGCCTCTGCCGGAAGAGGGAAAGCTCATCTCGAAATTTGGCCCGTTTTATCAATAATGTATGAATGGCGAGATGATGCTGCGAGAAATACACATGTTTGAAGTGGCAGTGCTGCCAGCTATTTCGAACCATCGTTTGACAGCTCTAATTTAGGATTGTTTTCACTGTCAATCGACAATGACACCTGTCAAACGCAGCGTTGAGCTGAATCGCGTAATAAACCGTGAACTTTCGATGACATTTGGCAACTCTGCTTGAAATGTACCCTCCGCAATTTTCGCAGAACATGGTGGGAGCTATATTTGTAAATAAAACGGTACGACGCGATTCAAGTTAGTTATTACACAGAAAATGTTCAGTTTAACCCTCTCTCTCTCCGTCTAACTCGGTGAATCTCCACCTCCAGCCACCGCGAAAGTTGTGGGGTTTCGCGCATAATTTTACGTGTTTGTATTTGAACGGCAACCGTTTCATCAAATATGCATTAATCCGAAGTTGTTAGCGTTACATTATCGGGTGGTGAATGTGGAAGTGGAGGTGAGCTTGTTTCGTTGACGATTCAACTTTCTTGGGCTAGAGGCAACGCGTCTTTAGATAGTGAAAGCAAGGATTTAGTAGAGAAGGATGGGGGAAAGTGTGAATCAGCAATTTTAAAACTTTATTTTTGAGTTAAATGTTCTTCAAACTCAAATTAATGAATGTAAATAAATACTGTATTAAAAAGTGAAATTTCATTATAGAATATTTGACATGCTTTATGTTTTTTGATAAAAAATCCCGTATATTTTTCAAAAATAAATATTGTTCAGCACGTCAAATTTCCTACAAGTTTGTCTTTGACCACTTTTTGATACGATGCAACGGCTTCGAGATACAGCAATATTTAAATTACGAAATACAAAAATATTTAAAACACTTACGCCCTTCTCAAATGTCATTATCGAGTGTAACTGACTCCATATACACAAAAATGGCTTATATATGCTTAGGATAACATGTCTACAAAGTTTCATTGAAATCGGAGAGGGTCAGGTACAACCGATTCCCTATTTGACATGGAATTGCTCTACAGCTTTTTGTAAGAAACACAAAAAAGTAACTCGATCGGAGAACGAAAATAACTCCGAAATGTAGAAAATCCAATGTGCACAAAAAATCAAACGAATCTCACCAATTCCATTAATCACGCTAGACCAGGTACGACGTAAGCAACTCCAGTGTCACATTGCGCGTCGGGGAACGTTCCGAAACAATTAGAACACGGGCACATTCAAAATGCAGTACCCCTTGCTCGCAAGAATGCATTCCCATGTCGGTGCAGGTGACCACACCGGAGAGGGCGGAAATCTGGACGCCTCCGGAAACCACTAATAGTTAAAGCGAATGAAGAATTTATATTTTTCATCACCACTCTGTCGGACGGACAACTCCCGGGATTGCTTCCCGTATGGGTTAGAGGTGTGTTCCGGGTTTGGGAGGAGGGAAAAATCCGCTCGAAATAAATTTCCATCAGCGCAACCGTCTCGGGCCACCGTCGGGAAGGACCAAAGATATTGTTATCATTTGCGGACCAGTTCCCTGGAAAGTCTCCATCTGTCAGCAGTGCCAACCAACCAACGCCAGCTTTCTGGAAATTGAGCAAGAAAATTTATTTATTCAAGACAGAGAAGCTCCGGGGGGGGGGGAGGGGAAGGGCGGTGTAGGAACCGCAGCCAACAATATGCGGGCTAGAATGTGCTTGGGGGAGAGGAAGGAAAGTGCAAAATAGTTGCATTTTCTTGCACCAGGGAGTGCCACATTGGTGTGCCCAAATGTTCCGAGATGAATGGTTGGTTCTGGCGCTTGGGTACTGGGGTTTTGCCACAGTACGTGATAAAAACATTTTAAATGAAAATTTCAACCCACCAGTAGCAATCCCCGACGTAAATTAGTAACGATCACGAGTGAACGGTAGATGCACTTTGGGTTCGGTTATGAATGGGCGAGGTTTTTATCAATTGTTAATTAATGTTTGGACGGGAGCCAACTATGGCCGAAAAATTGCTTCCTCAAACCCTTTTCATTGCAGTTTGAAAATACATTTTGAGACAGCATTTAATTGGATATAAGTCCCACTTTCCGTTAATTTATTTGAGATCCAGGTTTCATCAGATTTTTTATTCCAAGTAGAGGGTGACGGTTCTCGAGATTTTCAATTTCCCGGGAATCGAGAGTTGAACTTTGCATTGTCCCGGGAATTCCCGGGATTCGGGAGTTTTTTTTCTACGCCAACAGTGTCAATAATTTAAAATGAATAGTAATGAATTTGTTTCTTTTAAATGAATTCAGTTACTGTTAATTCATACTAATTCTATGAAACGTTAATTTAGGCAGCCTTATTGTTTTGAGGAACTATATAAAACTTTTGATATTTTTTTCTGAATCTGCGAAAACAAAATCGTTTCTTGAGTTTTTTTAAGACTCAAAATTGTAGTTTAAAATATTTACGAATCTTTATTTGCACTGAGTGTTTTTTCATAAATTTGTTATTAGATTTAAAAAAAAATATAATATAGCTTATATATAATTTCCCATTGTCGGGAATATTGATATATATTAAACAACGACTCAAAACAACATATTAAATTGCTTTTTTTGTAATTTTTAAGTTCAAAATTAAATATTCATTGAAGAAATGTTTACAGTTATCAGGAAAACCTTCGATATTTATAAGTTTAAATTTCTCGACCGTATTTCCCGGGAATCGAGAGGTCCAGAAATTGTCAATTTCCCGGGAAATTTTTCTCGGGAATTCCCGCTCGTCACCCTCTAATTCCAAGATTTTTCACCTCTAGTCAACCCGATAAATCTTTTGGACTTACGAAATTTGCAGGCATTGTTTAACAAACTTAAAATCAGATGTGATTAACAAGACTTCGACCATCAACATTACCACTTCATTGCATTGAAATAAAATAAAAAATATGTTTTCCTGTTTTTAAAAATAATGACACATGAAGGAATAACTGCAACTGCTGGCTGCTTAAATTTGTGATATTATTGTTCACAAACTTAATTAAACTTATTTTTCTGAGTACAACGACCCAAAGTACCGTAATCTGGGGTGAATCGGGACATCAGTCTGAATAGGGACAGCAGTTTTTAGAGCACTTAAAGCTTTTAAAATTGGAAATGGATGTACACATTTTGTTGGTCTGAGTCTGTTCTAACCGAAACCAACCAGAAAAATCAAAATATTGTGCTCCAACATGGTTAAAACTGCTGTCCCAATTCGCCCCATGTGTCCCGATTGACCCCAGTTTACGGTATTTAAAATTGATTTTTAAATCAATTTAGAAGAAAATACTTCGCAGCCCTTCTTGACAGAAGAGCAATTCTCTACGAAATCGGTATTTTTTTAAGAATTATATTTCTTTGTTTTTTTTTTTTTTTTTTGAATCCGGCTGAAACTTTTTTTGTGTTTTCGTTATGCCCAAAAAAGCATCATCAAGGACCAGCTTTTCTGAAATTTCCAGGTTGTGCAAACAACCGTTGACCGAGTAGTGAATTTTTTAATCGAAACTGATTTCTTGAAAAAATCGGTTGGTTGCAAAAATTTGTCAACTTCATTTTCCGATGAAAAATCAAATTTGCAATCAAAAAGTACTTTAGTGAAATTTTGATTAAGTGCACCGTTTTCAAGTTAAAGCCATTTGAGCAATTCTCTACAAAACCGGCCGATTTCGACCATTTTTATTTTTTGTATTTTTTGATTTGGCTCAAACTTTGTGGGGGCCTTCCCTATGACCAAAGAAGCCATTTTGCATCATTAGTTTGTCCATATAAATTTCCATACAAATTTGGCAGCTGTTCATACAAAAATGGTACGTATATATTCGAAAATCTGTAACTTTTGAAGGAATTTTTTGATCAATTTGGTGTCTTCGGCAAAGTTGTAGGTATTGTTAAGGACTATTTAGAAAAAAATAGGTACACGGGAAAAAAATTTCCCGATTTTTTTATTAACTTTTTTTTCACAAAAACTCAAATTCCCAAAATACGTATTTTTTGATTTTGAGAATTTTTGATATGTTTTAGGGGACAAAAATCCGCAACTTTTGAGCTATAGAGAAACATGGTCAAAAAATCTGCCGCCGAGTTATGATTTTTTGAAAAACTGGTGATTTTTGGAAAAAATCGAAATTTCATACATAAAATTTTTTTGACCTCATTTTTTTATGCAAAATTGAATTTGCAATCGAAAATTACAATACAGATTTTTCGATAAAGGGCTGTGTTTTCAAGATATAGCCACCGAAAGTTTGATTTCAGTGAAATATTTGCAGTTTTTCAATTTTTAAAAATAGTGACCATGAGTGACCATTTATAAAAATATTTTTTTTGAAAAGTTCAGAAAATTTGCTATAAAATTGTCTAAGAGACATTGAAGATTGGACCTCTGGTTGCTGAGATACAGTGGCTTAAAGAAAAAGAAACACGAAAACTGAAGTTTTTTAAGTCTCACCCAAACAGCCCACCATTTTCTAATGACGATATCTCAGCAATTAATGGTCCGATTTTCAATGTTAATACATGAAACATTCGCGAAATTTTCCGATCTTTTCGAAAAAAATATTTTGAAAAAAATTAAATCAAGACTAACATTTTAAAAGGGTCAAACATTGAATATTATGTCCATTAAAAATGCAAGTATTGATTTAATTTTTTTCAAAATATTTTTTTCGAAAAGATCGGAAAATTTCACGAATGTTTCATGTATTAACATTGAAAATCGGACCATTAATTGCTGAGATATCGTCATTAGAAAATGGTGGGCTGTTTGGGTGAGACTTAGAAAACTTCAATTTTCGTGTTTCTTTCTTTAAGCCGCTGTATCTCAGCAACCAGAGGTCCAATCTTCAATGTCTCTTAGACAATTTTATAGCAAATTTTCTGAACTTTTCAAAAAATATTTTTAGAAATGGTCAGTCATGGTCACTTTTTAAAAATTGAAAAACTGCAAATATTTCTGAAATCAAACTTTCGGTGGCTATATCTTGAAAACGGGCCCTTTATCGAAAAATCTGTAAAGTAATTTTCAATTGCAAATTCAATTTTGCATAAAAATGAGGTCAAAAAATTTTATGTGGAATTTCGATTTTTCCAAAATCACCAGTTTTCAAAAAATCATAACTCGGCATCAGATTTTTGACCATGTTTCTCTAAAGCTCAAAAGTTGCGGATTTTGTCCTAAAACATATCAAAAATCTCGAAAATCAAAAAATACGTATTTTGGGAATTTGAGTTTTTGTGAAAAAAGTTAATAAAATCTGGAAATTTTTTCCGTGTACCTATTTTTTCTAAATAGTCCTTAACAATACCTACAACTTTGCCGAAGACTCCAAATTGATCAAAAAATTCCTTCAAAAGTTACAGATTTTCGAATATATACGTACCATTTTTGTATGAACAGCTGCCAAATTTGTATGGAAATTTATATGGACAAACTAATGATGCAAAATGGCTTCTTTGATCATAGGGAAGGCCCCCACAAAGTTTGAGCCAAATCAAAAAATACAAATAAAATCCATTTCCGGTTTTGGAAGAGAATTGCTCATTTATAGGTAACTTTTTTGAAAATAGTTGCAGTTTTACATTTTTTTAAATTGGTGTACATGTTTGCCCACCTTTGAAAAAAAAATAAAAAATTTAAAGTTTGAGAAAATTCTCTATATTTTGCCTTACTGGACTTAGTTGATACGACCCTTAGTTGCTGAGATATTGCCATGCAAGTGATAAAAAACAGGAAAATTGATGTTTTCTAAGTCTCACCCAAACAACCCACCATTTTCTAATGTCGATATCTCAGCAACTAATAGTCCGATTCACAGTGTTAAAATATGAAACATTCGTGAAATTTTCCGAGTTTTTCGAAAACAATATTTTTATATTTTTTAAATCAAATCAAATTATTCGCTCTACAGCATTGCCTTGGCGTTCTCGATTGCGAGATTCCTACTCGAAACTAGGTGTTCGAAGGCTTGATTGTTGAGACAATTGCAAACCTCTTTTTACACCTTAGCTTCCATCCACCCCGGGATTCGAACTGACGACCTTTGGATTGTTAGTCCAACTGCCTTCCAGCGACTCCACCGAGGCAGGACCCAGGGAGACGACTCCTACACCTGGACTGAGCTAACGACCTAACCTTTTTTAGGTTAGTCCGGGACCAACATTTACTTCCCTTCCGACGGAAGGCGTGATCAGACAAATCTCGTCTCGAAAAATGCCACCGGGACCGTCTGGGATCGAACCCAGGCCGACTGGGTGAGAGGCAATCACGCTTACCCCTACACCACGGTCCCGGTATTTATTTTTTAAATAAAGACTCATATTTCAGAAGGGGCAAACATTGAATATTATCATTTTTTGAAAACTAATGATTGCAAAACACCTGAACTTTGAAAAATATTGGCGTCGGCCTAAACTGTTTAAATAATTAGGACATGTCGTTTTATGGGAACCTTAATGTACATTTCCACTAAGATTTATCATGTTCATATCTGATGCAAGAATTCAGCCTTTCTTCAGTGCCACAGGTAAAACTTTCTTTTTCATGCAATCTTGATAACATTTACTAGATTCGTTTTTCCAAAGCCATTTCTCAGTTTTCCCGGCTTCTCAGCGTTTCACACATTTCTATAAATTTTCCTCGCGTATTCAACAAACCCCCTTCATGGTGTCACTTTCCGACCCCATTCGCCAATCCTCCCTCCATTCGAGGCGAGTGTTTTTATTTATTCTCACGAGTTAAAATTTATGCTTCTGATTTCGGTTGCCCCCCTCCCCTTTTCCAGTCGGTCCCAACAACTGGGGCCCACTTCGCGTACGCTCCACTTTCGGATAGCGAAATGCATGTGCAATGCTAGGAGCTTTTCCCACATGAATCTTCGTTCGCGGTTGGCCGTAGAAATAGCTCTTAAGATGACTTTCAACAACGCCTTTCTGCTGCCGCACCGTTTCTGCTGAACGCAGCAAAATCTTGCCGTGCTTTCGCGAGAGCAAAATAATAGTTCTTTTCCACTACTGGTTTGGGTTTTTTTTTCTTCTGATAGTCGCTAGCGCACCATGTGGCACACGGGCTGACAACTTGTACTACTAGGGCTTTGCCACACGCGCGTACTGTTGCTGCAGAGCTTTCGCCGTTTTGACGTTGCATTTGCAAGCATATATTAGGATGCTGGAGGGTTGAGGTGTCTATACCTACATGCGCGCGAAAAGTTTCATCTATTGGGGAAATATACATTGATACAAACTCCTTTTTTATTGAATTTACCTTATTTAAGTAGCACATAATCTTAAACTACAATTGATATCCAAAGCAAACTGAGAAATTAAGTTCATCAAATCACCCAATCAACCAAAAGAATTACAAAAATTACAAAAAATAAAATAAATAAAAACATATTGTATGGGCAACTGTCAAATTTGAAAGGATAACTGTACTGCCAACCATTGAAAAATCGGGAAATATCCACATTTGGCAAAAACGAGATATTCACACTAGGTAGTAGAGGATGTTCCTACGTATCTTCTGAAACTTGAATTTCACTGAAATGGTGCTGAGACTTGCCTGCCAATGCGAAAATCCAAAGTCTAAAATGCCACTCTAATGGGAAATTGCCTTAAAGGAGATTATACAACAAACACTAAAATGCGTTTTTCTCGGAATACTAGATTTGGCATAATATCCGAATTTTCATGATGGGCAGTGTATGGATGATGACATAAAATATCTTTTTTGGTCACAGGGAAGGTACTCATAAAGTTACAGGCAGACAAAAAAAAATGCAAAAACAAAATTTAAAAAAAAATCTGGCCTTTGTTTTTTTACCTTCCTTACCTTACTGAGGAAAGGCTATAAAATCACTCGAAAAATTAACTTATTAGTTTGACCTCGTAGACCCACCTTCACGTATACATACATACCATACCAAACAGCTTAGAACACCATACGCGGTGCCCGTGCTGTATCAAGAAGGTTGTTCCATGTTGCTCGGTTCTGGGCTGCAGCTCGCCAGTCTCCTAGGTTGCAGATCTTTCTTAGGTCCGCCTCGATCTGATTACCCCATCGTGCACGCTGCGCTCCTGCCCTTCGGCCAGTGCCGCCATCCGGTCGCGCGCGTTCAAAGAGCATCCTGACAGGATGGTCTTCGTCCATCCTCGCGACATGGCCGGCCCACCTGAGCCTCCCGATTCTCGCCAGGGTGACGATGGTCGGTTCTCCCAGCAGCGCGTGCAGTTCGTGGTTCATGCGCCTTCGCCACTCGTTCTGAGCTGTACGTACTCCACCGTAGATCGTTCGCAGCACCTTCCGTTCGAAAACTCCAAGGGCTCGTTCGTCCTCTTGCCGCAGCGTCCAGGTCTCGTGGCCATAGAGGGCAAACGGTCTAATCAGTGTCTTGTACAGGGTCAGCTTCGTGGCGCGTTGCACTCGATCAGATGTCAAGGTTTTCCGTAATCCAAAGTAGGCGCGATTCGCGGAGTGGATACGAGTCCGGATCTCTAAGCTGGTGTCGTTGTCGGCCGTTACCAGCGATCCCAAGTACACGAATTCGCTCACCTCCTCCAGCACATCGCCATCCACAGCTAGAGGGGTGAGTCTTGGGGGTCAACGTCCTTTGCCCTCCCTTTCATGTACTTTGTTTTCGTCGTATTCATGGCCAATCCAATTCGTCCTGCTTGCGTCTTTAAGGCGGTGTAAACCCTTTTCACCGTCTCTAGGTCTCTCGCTATAATATCAATGTCGTCCGCATAAGCAAGAAGTTGGACTGTCCTGTTGCAAATCGTGCCTCTTGTGTCTATACCCGCTCTTCGCACAACTCCCTCAAGTCCGATGTTAAACAGCGCATTGGATAAGCCGTCACCTTGTCGTAACCCTTGGTGCGATTGGAAGGGGTCCGCTAGCTCCTGCCACTCGCACGTGACACATCACACGATCCAAGGTAGCCTTGATCAGCCGAGTCAGTTTGTCCGGAAATCCGTTCTCGTGCATGATCTGCCATAGCTGTTCGCGGTCGACTGTATCGTACGCTGCCTTGAAATCGATGAAGATGTGATGTGTGGGCACGTTGTACTCACGGCATTTCTCGAGGATCTGCCGGAGCGAGAAAATTTGGTCCGTGGTGGCCCAAGCGCCAGTAAACCCCGCTTGATAGGGGCCCACGAACCTCCGTGCGTACGTTGTCAGCAGACGGCAGAGGATCTAGGAGAGGATTTTATAGGCCGCGTTGATAAGCGTGATGCCGCGGTAGTTGCCGCAGTCCAGCTTATCGCCCTTTTTGTAGATGGGGCACACGACACCATCCATCCATTCTGCTGGTAGTTTCTCCTCCCTCCAGATCTTAGAAATCACCAAGTGGATCGCCCTCGCCAACTGCTCTCCTCCATATTTGAAGAGCTCACCGGGTAACCGATCTTTACCGGCGGCCCTGTTGTTCTTCAGCTGCCTGATCTCCTTCTTCACCGTCTCCAGATCAGGTGCCGGGAACTGTTCGTCGGCAGCAGGCGGTCCAAGTTGGGCTTTAAAGCCGTCTCCATGCGCTACATCGCCGTTGAAGTGCTCGTTGAAGAACTGCTGCCACCTGTTCAACACCTCGCCTTTGTCCATAAGAAGGTTTCCCTCGGCGTCCCGACAAGTGTTGGCTTGCGGCGCATAGCCTTTGCGGGACCGGTTAACTTTCTCATAAAACTTACGCGTCTCGTTCTGCCGGAACAGCTGCTCCATTTCGGCGCGATCGCGATCTTCCAGCTGGCGCTTCTTGAGCTTGAAGACCGTTCTCTGCTGTTTCAGCGCTTGTTTGTATCTGGCCACGTTCTCATCAGTTGCAGCTCTCAGCTTCACCGCATAAGCTGCTTTCTTCTCGTCAAGTAACCGCTGGCACTCCTCGTCGAACCAGCGCTGCTTTCCAACTCGGACCATACTACCTAGCGCGGCTTCAGCGGCACTGCCGATGGCCGAGCTTATTCTGCTCCATCCATCGTTGAGCGAGGCAGCGCCGAGTTCCTCCTCCGTTGGCAGGCTCGCTTCCAGCTGCTGCACGTAGTGCTGAGCCGCAGCCGTGTCCTGCAGCCGCTCGGTGTTGAACGGCGGTGGGAGCCGGCTCCGTCGTCGGTGATACGTCGTCGACAGTTTTGAGTGCATGCTTGCACCCACCAGGTAGTGGTCCGAGTGGATGTCCGCACCGCGGTACGTGCGGATGTTCCGTATGTCCGAGAAGAATCGGCCGTCGATGAGGACGTGGTCACGTATACATATCGACTTAGAATCATGTTCTGAGCAAATGTCTGTGTGGATGTGTGTAGGTGGGTGGACACAAAAATTGTCACTCGATTATCTCCGGACTGGATGAACGGATTTTGACCATATTAGTCTCATTCGATCCGTCT
Source organism: Culex quinquefasciatus (assembly GCF_015732765.1). Classification (NCBI taxonomy): domain Eukaryota; kingdom Metazoa; phylum Arthropoda; class Insecta; order Diptera; family Culicidae; genus Culex; species Culex quinquefasciatus. The sequence continues at coordinate 26,272,045 of NC_051861.1, read as the reverse complement.
TGGGTCCCGTAGGTCTCTATTTAAAATCAGCAAGTTGAGTTAAGTACTTTAAAAGTTATGCTTAAAAAACGATGTTGACGTATGTCCGGAAAATTGTAAAAAGGTGATTTTTGCAAGAAAACCTATCATGTTATACATTTTCAGAAAGGTATTTAAAAGACCTTTCAAATGAGCCCAAAACATCGAGGATCTGACAACCCTATCAATCAGCACTTAAGTGTTATTCATACACTTTTTGGAGGCCGGATCTCAGATATTTCAATGAAAATGATGTCCGGGTCCCTTATGCAACCCGGCGTTAGTTAGATAATTGAAATACCTTTCAAGTGAGTTTAAAACATCGAAGATTTGACAACCCTATCAAAAGTTATCAGCACTTAAGTGTTATTTATACGCTTTGTGGAGGCCGGATCTCAGATATTTCAATGAAAATGATTTCCGGGTCCATCATGCGACCCATTGTTAGTAAGATAATCGAAAGACCTTTCAAATGAGCCTAAACATCGAAGAACTGATATCCCTATCAAAAGTTATTAGCACTTAAGTGTTATTTATACACTTTTTGAAGCCGGATTTCAGATATTGTGATAGAAATATTGTCTGAATCTTCCATGCGAACTATCGTTGAATAGGTTTTTTTATCAGACCTTGCCGATGAGCAAGAAATATTGAAGGTCTGCGAACCCTATCAAAAGAAATGAGTAATAAAATTGATTTGTTAAACATGTTAAGGGGGAATGTTGCTATTTTTACTGAATGCATTAACTTTATAAATGTGAGGAAGGCACCAACCACCTAATGGTGGATTAAGTAACGTCGCAACAAGTTGTAAAAAGAAGATTTTTTCAGCACATGTCGTACATTTATCCAAAGAGGTTCACCGAGTTGGATAAATACGAAATGTGCTGAAAAAATCAAGGTTTGCAACGAGTTCCATACAACATTTTTTGCATTTCTGAAAAACACCCATTCAGTGAAATTATAAGTCGAATGTTCATGTATTTTGTCAATAAATCGTTTAAATCAAAAAAATGTTGAAAAGTATTACATCCATTTCAGTGCTGAAAAGTAGAACTGTTCAGCATTTGTTTTGAAATGTGTTTCTATTCGATCTGTTATTTTTAGTAGATAAAAGTAGGCTGTTTCGTCACGCGAGAATGACAGGAAAAGTAGAAAGTTTCAAGACGGAATTGCAAAAGGATATTTTGAAACATTCCTCAATTTCAAAAGCATCTTATAAAAATAATAAAACTTCCTTCAGCTGCTATGATAGTTTACTGGCTCACCGCAATAACCCCGTTTTAACACTATTATTACTGTACTGCCTGAATATATATTTTGCAGTTCTCCTATTCTTAGAGTTTGCTTTGCCCAACCAGGTGAAAACGAACAAACGTTGAACCAAAAGCTGAGCTGACAATTTATTTCCTCGCACACACACACACACCCACACACAAACTAACCCGTGTCTGTGCAAATTTACGACTCGAGTGACACTTCTCCACGTGGCATAATTTGTGTCACACATTTTATTTCATTTTAGTGCTGGGGTTTTTTTTTCTATCCAGCTTTGATTCTACCTGAATCTTGGGATTTTTCCTTCTCTCCGTTCCGAAAAGAGGACCGTAATCTGCTTTCCCACCGGGATAACCGGAGCCCGTGCGAAGTCGCGGTGGTTTTCTTTCGAAAAGTACGGGGGGGAGAACGAGGCAGGCTTTTAAGATTTATTTCCGCTGGGAATGTGGCGGTGGTGGTGGCTCCACAGGGGACAACCCAGCCGCAGATGGCGTTTTTCGATGAACTCTCTTAACAAGCCTGACAGATGATACGATTGCGTCGGTTGTACTGGCAGCACCTTCCTGAACCTTTGTACACAAGCGGATTAGCCGCGGTGTTTGACATTCATTTGCGGAAAGAAGCTGGTGTCAATTGCTACATGCTACTGTATCACAGTAAAATATTTTTGTGTATAATCGCATGCAAAAGCACATGCACATCACCTTTGTGAGCATTAGCTTGTAACATTGTATGAGAAAACATTTACACGAAAAGCGTGTACGGAAGGAAGAAAATGTTGCTCGATCCAAAAATAACCACACTCTGGTGAGAATCATATCCAGATTACCAAGTCCGGGCCCCAACCATCTCGGTTATCTCGCCGCTGTGAAATTTGCCGGATCAACATTGATGTAGCTGTAAGTACGCTATACATCGTATACAGTTAATACGGTATACAACGTACAGGAAAAGTACTGGTAAATCGGCTTTACTTTTCAAAATTTTAACATGCTCAAACTATATTTGTACGTTAAATGTATCATCACTAAAGTAGCTCATATTGTTTTTAAGAAAAAAAAATCAATGTTTATATTTAGTTAACTGTTTATAAACTTTTTAACAAAATATATATATAAATTTTATGGTAAAATTGTTAAAAAGTCGGAATTTTGCCAGAAATTTGTTAAAACTAGTTCTGCTTAAAACATTTCCGATTTATATTGCTTTTTATTCTGAATTCGAAGCACGAATCAAAAGTTATCATATCTTACCGAAAATTTGTTAAACTGAGATTGCTTATAAATTTGGAGATATTTTTTTTTAATTGTGTATCAAAAACACATATATCCAAAGAATCCGAAACTGCATTCCGTTTTCCGATTCAAAATCATGTTCATTGAGTAAATCATGACACTTAGAGAAGTTTAAAATAACGACTTTCATGAACATTTTCTCAACTATAGTTAACTAACTTTAAAAACTTTTCAAAATTTTATGAAAAGTTCTTCTTGAGGTACTTTGAACACTTCTCTTCCACGGTCAGTATGATTCTAAACCATTCCGAATGTATTTTAATTGCACTCTTCATTTTGCGGAAAAATCGCAAACATATCAAAGTCGGTACTTCCGTTACAAAATTAAAAAAAAACAACAACAAATTTCAAGGCCTACTATGCTCTAACGCAACGGAGTTGAAAATTGATGGTTTAGTAAATCATTTGCTATGTAATACAGGGCTTTCCAACAAAAAAAATGTGATATCTCAAGAAATAATTAATTTACGCTGAAGTTTTGATGGAATTAAATGTGAGGGCAAAATTTTCATGTCTGTCAACACTGTACGAAAAATTTGGAGTACGCCATTCGAATCTAGGTCAAAAAATCTTCATATTTGCATACCCGAAAAATGACTTTTTGTTAGCTTTTCTCTTGGCAAAATGCATTTTAAAAATAAGGGTTTTCAAAAATCTCAGAAAAAAGTGGTGGATCAAATGTCACCAAACTTGGGATTCTTTGTTTTTGGGCAAAAAGCAACCCCCATGCCAAATATGAGCAGATTTGGCGAAGGTCGATGTTGGACGCGTGGTCCTTTGGGAATGACCCATATCTCAAAATGTTGAGGTGTGAATGTAACGGGCATATGAAATACTTATCAAATTCACCCAAGTAAGATTTAAAAAGTAGCACGGTGCAAATTGGGGCATTTTTGCTCTATTTTTTATAGTTTTGTTTCGTTTTAGGTGACAGCATCAAAGTTATAGCAAACTAAAGATTTAAAAGTATATAAATAAACAAAATCTTACTTTTCCTTTCCCAGAATCGGCGAAAACGGCGACTGGGACCAGGTGGAGCCGATCTTCACCAAGGGCAGCCAGTCGTCGCACCAGGTTACCGGCCTCGTCCCGTTCACCGTGTACAGCTTCCGGGTGGTGGCCGTCAACGAGCACGGCCACAGCTCACCCTCGAAGGAGTCCTACTACTTCGTGACGCTGCGGGAAGGTAAGTCGCCTCGCCGCGGAAATTCATTATCACACTGCACCAAAGTCTCGGAATCGGTGGTGGAACCAACAAAGCTCAACAGACGTTAAATAATTGCACAAAAGTTATAGTTAGCGCAAATATTTGCTTAAGGGAAGGGCGAAATCGAGCAAACTCGGTGCAACAGCAGCCGTGGGTCACGGTCTGTGACTCCCGCCGCAGAGACGCGCGACGGCGATACGTTATCCTGGGGGCCGACTGTTGACTCTGGGTGGGCAGGTCCTGGGTGTTAGGCACACGTGAGCTAACTGCTTCTGAAACGGTTGACGGTTTTTTTTTTTCTTTTTTTATACTGCGGAACACTATGGTGTGAGGTCACGGCTGAGGTGTACGGTTCACGCTGTGGTTATAAACTTATGTGCAAGAATAATCAAGTAATTAATTGAATTTTGATTATGCTGTCTAGACTCAAATTTTATACAAGTTTGTACAAACTTTAATTTCTGTCAATTTTAAAATGGAAACACGTCCAATCTGGCACCCCTGCCCGTTCCGGCCTTCCAGCTCAAAATCACTTGCAGCTCGCCGAGTCTCTCGTTCAAACAAGATAAACGGTTGCCGGAGGTGTGCACGTGGCGGTCTGAGAGGGGCCAGACGTTTGTAAAAGCCCCGGCGGGGAAGAAAAAAATATATATATATCCAAGGACCATAATAAAACACCGTAACACGACTCGCGCGATGCAGCGGTCCCAGCAATTGTTTTAAATGCTAGTTCAAGCGTGTACTCGCTTCCAGTCTACCGGAGCAACCCAAGGGGAGAAGGGCTCGTCCCGATATGCACCTCACCCGCGTCGTTCCCGCCATCCAGAAACCATTAGAAGCTGGTTGAAGAATTTCAAGGAATTTTGATTGTATAAATTTCCTCCCCTCGGTGGTGGTGGTGGTGGCTCCTTCATCCTCGATGACCTGGAACGGAGGGGAGGTGAGGTTAAGGGGGAAGAAACTTTTTGTACAGAGTTTTTTTTTTTCTTGTGTGTTCCTTTGTCCTCGAGCTCCCCAGGACCCGGCGTTATCGGAAGCTATAACTTCTTCCGCAACTTGAGAGCAGCCAGGAGTCAAGTAGATGAGCGACTTTGGCACACCAGACGGAACGGCTCTCTCCCTTCTTCCATCTCCCGTTTAGTCCCGAGACACCGCACAATTGTTACACAAAATTTGCCTGTTGGATCGGTGCCAAGCTCTGTCCCCGGAGATCCAATTAAGAGGTTCCTTAAGAATTTGGCACGTTCCACCCTGGAAAAACCTGGAAGCAGCAGTACCTTCTATTGTGTTGAATTATAATTCGTAGGTCCACCGTGCCACGTTGTATTGTTTTCCGTGCCGATGATTTTGATGGCCGAACGAAGCACCAGCGTCATTTTCGTGTAGCCAACAGAACCGGACTTTCAATTTTTTTACCAAGGATTTCAAATAAGAAAATTCTTCTTTAAAATAAAAATATAGAAATTTTCAAAAAGGTATTAAATAAATTTAAGCTGATTTAAAAAAAAAATCTGTAATTTTTAATTAAATATTGTTGGTTGGTAATAGAGCAATTTCTCGAAAATAACATTTGAGAAGGGCGTAAGTTATTTAAATATTTTTGTATTTTGCAATTTAAAAATTACTGTATCTCGAAGCCGTTGCTTCGTATCAAAAAGTGGTCAAAGACAAACTTGTAGGAAATTGGACGGGCTGAAACAAAAATACACGCCACTTCTATGATTTTTTGGATCTGGTACGTTTCGCCGAATATCGTTTCGCCGACGGTCATTTCGCCGAAAGTCATTTAGCCGAATGGACGTTTCGCCGAATTGAATAAAAAAAACATTTTTTTGTATAATTTATGCTATTTGTTCGCTGCAGTGCCATCTTGTTACTCACTCATGCAAACTTGAGAAGGAGTGGCAAGATAATAATATAATAAATTAAAAAGTAAAGAACGTCTCATGTTTCAAAGAATGCAAAAACTCACAGAAATAATACAAATAATTTGCTTAAAAAATGAAGAATGCAAAAACCATCAGAAATTTTTCTAAATGCTATGCTAAAAATCAAAAAAACTGCTCATGTTTGAAAGATAGCAAAACCTAACAAAAATTATAGAAATAATATGCTTAAAAAACTAGATATACATAAACTCACCGAAATAATTGAAAAATATGCCTAAAATATAGAATGCAAAAACTAACAGCAATTTTGCAAAATGTTGTACTGAAAACCAAAAGAACTGCTCATGTTTGAAAGAATGCAAAAACTCACAGAGATAATAAAAAAATATGCTTAAATACAAAGAATGCAAAAACTAACAAAAAAATTAAAAATGTTATACTAAAAATCAAAGAACTGCTCATGTTTGAAAGAATGCAAAAACTCACAAAAATAATACAAATAATTTGCTTAAAAAACAAAGAATGCAAAAACAAACAGAAATAATCAAAATTATAAGCAGAAAATAAAAAAAACTGTTGAGCAGTTCTCTACGGAATCGGTCTTTTTTCTTTAATTTTTGTATTTTTTAATCCGGCTGAAACTTTTTTGGTGCCTTCGGTATGCCCAAAGAAGCCATTTTGCATCATTAGTTTGTCCATTTAATTTTCCATACAAATTTTGCAGCTGTCCATACAAAAAAGATATGTGAAATTTTCAAAAATCTGTTTCTTTTGAAGGAATTTTTTGATCGATTTGGTGTCTTCGGCAAAGTTGTAGGTATGGATATGGACTACACTGAAAAAAAATGATACACGGTAAAATTTTTTTTATGATTTTTTATTTTACTTTTTGTCATTTGCAAAAAAAACACTATTTTTATTTTTTTAAAATATGTTTTAGAGGACATAAAATGCCAACTTTTCTGAAATTTCCAGAATGGGCAAAAAATCTTTGACCGAGTTATGATTTTTTGAATCAATACAGAGTTTTTCAAAAAATCGAATATCGGTGGCAAAAATTTTTAAACTTCATTTTTCGATGTAAAATTGAATTTGCAATCAAAAAGTACTTCTGTGAAATTTTGATAAAGTGCACCGTTTTCAAGTTATAACCATTTTTAGGTAACTTTTTTGAAAATAGTCGCAGTTTTTCATTTTTTAAAATTAGTGCCCATGTTTGCCCACCTCTGAAAAAAATATTTTTGAAAAGCTGAGAAAATCTATATTTTGCCAAACTTTCAATATTACGCCCGTTTCAAATGTTAGTCTTGATTTTAAATTTTTGAAAATATTTTTTTCGAAAAGATCGGAAAATTTCACGAATGTTTCATGTTTTAATATTGAAAATCGGACCATTAATTGCTGAGATATCGACATTAGAAAATGGTGGGTTGTTTGAGTGAGACTTAGAAAACATCAATTTTCCTGTTTTTTTAACCTTTGCATGGCAATATCTCATCAACTATGGGTCGTATCATCAAAGTTCAATTAAGCAAAATATAGAGAATTTTCTCAGCTTTTCAAAATTAGTTTTGGGTAATTCTCTACCAACTCACACGAAATCGGGAAAAGTTGCCCCGACCCCTCTTCGATTTGCGTGAAACTTTGTCCTAAGGGGTAACTTTTGTCCCTGATCACGAAACCGAGGTCCGTTTTTTGATATCTCGTGACGGAGGGCGGTACGACCCCTTCCATTTTGAACATGCGAAAAGAGGTGTTTTTCAACTATTTGCAGCCTGAAACGGTGATGAGATAGAAATTTGGTGTCAAGGGACTTTTATGTAAAATTAGACGCCCGATTTGATGGCGTACTCAGAATTCCGAAAAACGTATTTTCATCGAAAAAACACTAAAAAGTTTTAAAAATTCTCCCATTTTCCGTTACTCGACTGTAAAAATTTTGGAACATGTCATTTTATGGGAAATTTAATGTACTTTTCGAATCTACATTGTCCCAGAAGGGTCATTTTTCATTTAGAACAAAATTTTTCATTTTAAAATTTCGTGTTTTTCTAACTTTGCAGGGTTATTTTTAGAGTGTAACAATATTCTACAAAGTTGTAGAGCAGACAATTACAAAATTTTAATATATAGACATAAGGGTTTGCTTATAAACATCACGAGTTATCGCGATTTTACGAAAAAGTTTTGAAAAAGTTACTTTTGCGTTTCTCTTTGTTTCGTCGTCCGTGTCTGTCGCGGGTGACCATGAATGGCCATGATCGATGACGACCAACTTTTTCAAAACTTTTTTTCGTAAAATCGCGATAACTCGTGATGTTTATAAGCAAACCCCTTATGTCTATATATTAAAATTTTTGTAATTGTCTGCTCTACAACTTTGTGGAACATTGTTACACTCTAAAAAATAACCCGGCAAAGTTAGAAAAAACACGAAATTTTAAAATGAAAAATTTTGTTCTAAACAAAATAATGACCCTTCTGGGACAATGAAGATTCGAAAAGTACATTAAATTTCCCATAAAATGACATGTTCCAAAAATTTTTACAGTCGAGTAACGGAAAATGGGAGAATTTTTAAAACTTTTTTAGTGTTTTTTCGATGAAAAAACGTTTTTCGGAATTTTGCGAACGCTATCAAATTGGGCGTCTAATTTTACACAAAAGTCCCTTTGACACCAAATTTCTATCTCATCACCGTTTCAGGCTGCTAATTATTGAAAAACACCTCTTTTTTCGCATGTTCAAAAATGGAAGGGGTCGTACCGCCCCTCCGTCACGAGATATCAAAAAACGGACCTCGGATTCGTGATCAGGGACAAAAGTTACCCCTTAGGACAAAGTTTCACGCAAATCGAAGAGGGGTCGGGGCAACTGCTGTGTGAGTTGGCGGAGAATTACCCTTTTTTCAAAGGTGGGCAAACATGGGCACTAATTAAAAAAAATGAAAAACTGCGACTATATTCAAAAAGTTAACTAAAAATGCATATAACTTGAAAACGGTGCACTTTATCAAACATTCACTTAAGTACTTTTTGATTGCAAATTCGATTTTACATCGAAAAATTAAGTTGAAAAATTTTTGCGAATATTTCGATTTTTTGAAAAAATCAGTATTGATTCAAAAAATCATAACTCGGTCAAAGATTTTTTGCCCATCCTGAAAATTTCAGAAAAGTTAGCATTTTATGTCCTCTAAAAAATATAAAAAAAAATAAAAAAGTGTTTTTTTTTTGCAAATCAAGTTTTAGTGACAAAAAGTAAAATTAAAAATCACCAAAAAAATTTTACCGTGTATCATTTTTTTTCAGTGTATTCCATATCCATACCTACAACTTTGCCGAAGACACCAAATCGATCAAAAAATTCCTTCAAAAGAAACAGATTTTTGAAAATTTCACATATCTTTTTTGTATGGACAGCTGCCAAATTTGTATGGAAAATTAAATGGACAAACTAATGATGCAAAATGGCTTCTTTGGGCATACCGAAGGCACCAAAAAAGTTTCAGCCGGATTAAAAATACAAAAAAAAATCGAATGACCGAAATCTCAGAGAATTGCTCTGTTCATGTTTGAAAGAATGCAAAAACTCTCAGAAATAATTTAAAAAATATGCTCAGTAAACAAAGAATGCAAAAACTACCGGCATTTTTTTCAAAATGTTATGCTGAAAATCAAAAGAACTCCTTATGTTGGAAAGAATACAAAAACATGCGAAAATATACCAAAATATGCTTAAAAAACAAAGAATGCAAAAACTAACAGAAATTTATCAAAATTATAAGCAGAAAATTAAAAGAACTGCTCATGGTTAACAGAATGCAAAAACTCACAGAAATGATTTAAAATTGTAATTTTTTATTGTTTGTTTAAAACTCACAGAAATGATTTAAAATTGTTTGCTGTTAATAAATAACTGCTTATATTTGAAAGAATGCAAAAACTAGTACAATTTTTTTCAACTAGATTATTTTTTAAGCGATTGTTTATGCATGTTATAATGCATAAACTTATAAAAATAATATACTAAGAAACATTTTTTTTTTCAAGAGATTGCAAAATCACCTTTTAGGGACATTATACTTTTTCAAAATATTTTAATACAATTTGTGTCCATTTTATATATTTACATTCGGCGACATTCGGCGAAATGTCTCGCACCCGATTTTTCAGGTTTTAAGTTTAAATGTTTAATTTGATGGTGACGTCACGATTTTTTTTTTTGCTAAACATTTTTGAGGAAATAGCCTAGAATGTTACAAAAAGACTCACGAAAAATGCAGGATGGTATGACTCTCCTAAAATATACAAAAATATTTGGGTGATAGCTGACTCCCAAGCTTTGTCGAATATCAGGCACTCAATGATAGTGACCGATCCCTTTTCAAGCCTTGATTGGCACTGTTCTTCAAGGGACTTCTATATCTGCTATGAAATGAATAATGATGCAAATTTCAACAGAGCTTCATTTTTTTATCAAATTTGACCATCCATGGGAAACAGACTAGAAACATAATTTTTAAAGTTTAGCCATTTGAATACGGCTTATTTAAATATTGCGTAACACAATATTTGGCAATCTCCTTCCGTTCTCAACACATGAAACATGCAATACAATTTTAATCAAAATAACGTCATGATTCGAATTCCCGGACGCTTCGAAACCCGGACACTTCAACTTGTTTTATCAATTATTTGGATATAAGTTCGCATTATGAATGTCAAAACTGTGTTATTTGATGAATTCTAACATCAACTTTCATTTAAAGTTTGTTTGAACGCTGTAGTTAATGCCAAAACAATTAAAAAAAATAAAATTATAAGTTTACCAAAAATGCGAAACATTTCAACGGAAATATTTCATAGCCGTTCGAAGCACCGGGAAGGCAAAGCAGAAATTTATGTTTTTGATTTCCTTAAATTCTAGCAAATTTTTATATAAACTATCGATTGTTTTGATGTTAACAGCTTATTTGAGACCTAAAGAATGCCATTCACTAACATTTCAGTCAAAATTTGTGCGATTCATAAGCAAAATCGAGTGTCCGGAATTCGAAGCAAAAGTGTGCGGATTTCGAATCAGCTTTTGACAGTGTCCGGGATTCGAAGCACAACAAATCATTTTAATTTTCAAATTGTGATGAAAAATTTTTAGAAAAGATATATTTTATATGCATTCTCTTAAAACTGACTGTTTATACTTAATCCTGATGATATTTCTACATTTCCAACTTATTACATGAGTTTTTCCCAGCTATAACAAAAATAATATGGTACTAAGTGTCCGGATTTCGAATCATGACGTTATATGAATCGTAACACACTCGTCAAAATGGTACGATCAGTTCAGTTTTTATCGATTTGATAATTTTTCTGCAGTTTTTTTTTTTTTTTTTGCAAATCCACGGTCCGACTCTGTCCGCGTATTCCCCCCTGGTTCCGGGTTGGCAAGCTGTCTGGGCTGGCAGGAAGGCATGCAGACAGGAGTCCCGGCAACATTGTACTCATATTGTGGTGGCCGCCACACGCCATGTCAGAAGCTGGTGAGAATTTTTATGTCCCCAACAGCCCGAAGAGCCAAACCATGGTGCACACACACACACACCGAGCCATACACAAATTGAAATTATGTTAATTTAATTCAACGCCGTTTCATGATAGTAATTATACAATTTTCTTATCATGGCAGCAGTGTCTTTTAAGGAGTAACGTGAACTGTTGCGTGAGGGCGCAGCGCGACATGCGGAACAACACCATTGATGGCGGCAATAACAATAACTTGTTATCATATCATAAAGTGTCGCGCTGTTGTTGTTGTTGTTTTTCCGTTGTGTTTTTCTACTGCCAATGTTGTTGTTTCAGGCTAGCGATACACGCTTTTTATGGATCTGCGCTCGGTGAGATAGGATGTGGTTGGCAATGTTTTGGTAATTTTTAGCGTGGAAAACAGCGAGGTTAAAACTGATAGCAGGCCCTGCTTTTGGGAGGCTGTTGTTGTTTTTAGTACGATAATTTGTGATCATATTTCTAGAAAGTTGGAGAAAAATAAAGCTCTGTTCAGAGCAAAAACACCTGGGTAAACACGGGCGCGCACAGCAGCAACCAACTGGAAGTTGTCAAAATATCACCCTTCAGAAACACGTTGACATAACGATTCGGTAAATACGATGCCATAGGGCTAAATTTGGTATGCCAGAAACCAAAAATTAAAAAATTAATTGATTTATTATCGTTTTTTGGATTTTAAAAACAAATTTTTAAAGCAACACTGAGATCCTAAAATTCAATTTAAATTGCTGCTATTATTGATCTTAACGATAATAAGGTTATTCTTCTGAGGTCATACCCTTTGTACGACCACAATTTTAAAAACTTACTTCGCGGCCCTTCATGACAGTAAAGTTTCTACGAGACAACTCTTTCCAAGGGGATTTTAGTTGTCGGCGCCACTAAAGAGATATCTTTAAAAGTATAGTAGCTGCCTATTTTATTGAAAGAACAAAACTAATCGTTTAGGACTGCACAGCAACCTAAGAATTTGTTGTCTTCTTATTCCAAAATTGTCAAACTTACGGACCCAATCCTGAAACAATCTGATTATTAAAACAGTCAAACTTGTGTTCTTTTTCACATGTATTTCTGAACCCTTCAGAAATGTTGGTGTAACCTGTGTGTCTGTTTTTATCGAAACCGTTAATTAACTGCATTTATCTCTCTCCAATTTCACCCTCTCCGCAGCCCCCACCGGCAAACCGGTCACGACGATCGCCCACAACACTTCCGCCACGTCGGTGTACGTCTCGTGGAAATCGCCGCCGCCGGAGACGATATTCGGCGAGTTCCTCGGCTACCGGATCACGTACCGCACGCGGGACAAAAACCCCGAGGACGACGCCCAGGAGATCTACATCCGTGACAGCACTGTCGAGGTGGGTTTTTATTCTTCTACTCGATACCAAGATGTCAAAGCCTTTCAGTCAGCACAGACAAAAACAGCCATTCCCAAAGGGATGAATATTGATAATCATCTCCCGTTGTCACCGGGTCCCCGGGCGTCATCGGACCGGAATGATGTCTCTGTTTGTGTCCGGGTGCGTCACACACACACAAACGCACATATTGTACGGTCATATTCTGTTACCACAGTCGTGTCGAACTTGTGTTGTTTCAAAACAGCTATCTGCGTGATGTTGACAGCTGTCAATGCAAAACCCACACGGCGTCAACAGAGCACGCCGTCGACAAAATACTCATCAATCTTGCCGTTCCTGCCAGCTCGGCATGGCCCGGCACGTTGACGGACAAACAGAGAGTGGATCTGCTGCTGCCTTCTTTTTGCAACAGCCAGAAAGACGAATGCGAATGCATTTGTGCTCGTGTTTGTTTATCTTTACGGTCCGGTAGAGCACTTAAAACAATCACAGACGAATGATGTCGGCTAATGTTGGCCATAAATAAACATATCATTGTGTCCCGTGCGTTTGGATGTCTTCGGCCACCCTTCAGGAACGCCTCTCGGTCGTAGATTGTTTCAAGTTGAGCACGTGCTCAAGCTTCAGCGAGTTGATTTGTTTCTCAAATTTTCTTTTGAAATCAACACAACGTTAAAGTTGTTCTCCCAAAATCCATCATCCGAAACGCTCATCAAGAGCGAAAGTCATTTCCAACTGCCCGGTATTGACCGGTACTACCGATGTTGATGAATATATTTAAACTGCACTTAATTCGATTCGTGACCCACCGAAATCATTCATAATTGAGCACAAATGAGGGGAAATTGGATTCTGCGAGGACCACCAACGCCTGACATCTGTCTCTGTGAAAGCAGGTTATAAATGAATCGAAATGATGGGTCCAGCTGGTAAACGGATTGGCGTAATTTGTTTACAAAGTTCCGTAATTGATGTGAAATTCGCTGGGTTGAAACATTCTTGGAATTGTTGCGCTGCAAAATTAGTAGTGAAATTTATTTGTGTTCACTCATGACCCACATTGAAAGTCATAGGGTTTTCGTCACAAACAAGCATACTTTTAAATGTGTAAGTGAGACGTTTTCTTTTTAAATTGCTGCGACGAGTAAACTTCTTTCAGATCACGCGTTTCCATGAAATTCCTCTAAACAAGTCATTTCAATGGAGACGCATGGTTTGTTTGTGAAATAACCAGAAATCGCTTTTCCTCATCTTTGACGTTTGTACGTAAGGAACATTTTTTAACTAATCCAGCAAGCCTTGAAGTTGAAAAAGCTTCTAGAATCTTAACATGACATGTTTACTGCCCACCATTGAAAAAACGGCTAATATCCACTTTTGGCATAAACGAGATATTAGCACCAGGTGATAGGGGATGGTCCAGCGCATCTTCCAGACCTTGAATTTCACTGAAATAGTGCATAGACTTGGCTGCCGATGCGAAAAACCAAACGGCTAATATGCCACTCTTATGGGAAATTGCATTGACGGAGATTTGGTGACAAACACTAAAACGCGTTTTTCTCGGAATGCTTGATGTGGCATAATAGCCGAATTTTCAATTATGGGCAGTTTAACTCTAGTGCCCTTTGTGAAAAGGTCCTATCCACAAATGAATCTTATTGAACACTACCTGTATTCTTTTCAGGTGCGGGTAACTCTGCAGATTTCTCTAATTACAATAATACCTTTTTTTAATTTTAAATAATGTGAAAATCAATCAATTATTGTGAATCATTATTTCGTCCATACTTGTCTCTTTACATTTTGGGCAATCGTTCATGCAAATCGGCTATAAAAATATTCAAAAATCAGTATTTTGAGAACGGATTAACTGATCGAATTGGTGTCTTGGGAAAAGGACTTTAAAATCTAAAAAAAAAATATCAATTTTTGAAAAGGACTTATCACATAAAAAATTAATTGCGCAAAATAACCACTTTGGAAAATGATCGGTTTTGGATATGTTTCACATGAAAAAATGCTTCTATTGAGCTATGGCACAAGTTGATCGAAATTCATTTGGCAGTACAGTACAGACTCCATAATTCAAAAGCCCTTGCAATTTCACTTCGGATAGTCAAAACTTCGGATAATCGAATCAGGATTTTTTTTTTCGTCGGCTTATTTTTTATTAGTGAGCTTTAATAATTCTAACGTGATTTAGAATTTTTTTTATCCAACATGGGGACCAAAATGACGGTGATGAAATATGAGGAAAATGCATTTCTTCCGTTTACTTCGCAACCAACCATTTAAATTTGACTAGTTTGGGGTCGCAAAACTCGATTTTAATGTTAAAAGTAAGAAAATAAAAAGCACGAACAAGTTTTTTTGTTCGTGATTTGATTATTCCAAGTCCCATACAAACCTTCGAATAATCGAACCTCGGAGAATCGAAACTTTAGATAACCGAGTGTGGACTGTATTGGGACCATCCATAAACCACGTGGTCATTTAAGGGGGAAAGGGGGGTATTGGCGATTGTCCACGCTCCATCTAAAAAGTTTTTTTTTGTATGGACAATTCTCCACGGGGGGGGGGGGGTTGGGATTTCCAAAAAAGTGTCCACGTGGTTTGTGGACGGTCCCATTGGGACCATGCATAAACCACGTGGAAACTTTTTTTGAAATATGAACCCTTAAGAGCGAGTTTTTCACCAATGTGTAACAGGTCGTATCGAGATGCTCCGATTTGGATGAAACTTTCAGCGTTTGTGTGTCTTTACATGAGATGAACTCATGCCAAATATGAGCTTTCTACGACAAAGAGAAGTAGGCTTAAACGGGTTTTGAAGTTTAAGGTCCAAAAAACATAAAAAAAAAACTTAAAATTGCTCGCATTTCTGTAAAACTTCATCAATTCCAACTCTCTTGGATGCATTCAAAAGGTCTTTTTAAGCACTTCAAAATTGGCAATAGACATCCAGGATTAGTTCAAATTTTTCTCATAGCTTTTGCACAATACTGTTGAAAATTGATTATTTTAAAACCTTAAGAGCGAGTCCACGAACAGGGCATACTCCTTTGTATGGGACGTCGTTTGGACCTCACCAATCTACCTGAAATTTTCAGGGGTTGTTTGTACATCTGGCCAAAATATGAGCACTCTAGGTCAACGGGGAGTGGGGCAAATCGGGATACAAAGTTTGAAGGTTCAAAAATGTCAAAAATCTTAAAAAGGCTATAACTTGAGCAAAATTTAATTTAATTTCAAAATTTAAAATGCATCGTAAAGGGCTTTGAAAATGCAACAAAATGCAGGATAGAGCATCCAAATTGGTTCATTCTAAAGGGAGTTATTGGCATTTTAGTGAAAAAATAGCATAATTTTCAAACTCAAATAAAAAAGTGTTCCATCCAGATATCAACTCGGATCGACCTGCAGCTTGTAGGGGACATCTGGAACTACCATCTGAGACTGAGACCGGGTTGGGTAAGGCAGTTTAACATATTGAATAGACACTTTTACTTTTAGTGAATTTCTTGGTTGTAAATTTTTGCTCGGGGGACCCCTTAGATCCCATTCTATGGTGATAATTTTATCATATTCGTGTTCCTGAGACAATTTCACAATAGAAACATACTTAAAAATGTATATTATCATCCACTTTAACCCATTAAAAAATGAAAGTTTACCTAGAGTGCTCATATTTTGGCCAGATGCTAGTTTTATATGTACAAACAACCCCTGAAAATTTCAGGCAGATTGGTGAGGTCGATGCGAGATGGGTATGCTTTGCTCGTGGACTCGCTCTTAATATCTTTATGCAACAGCCTCCAACACCCGTAATCATACAAGGGTTCTCTACCAACTCACACGAAATCGGGGAAAGTTGCCCCGACCCCTCTTCGATTTGCGTGAAACTTTGTCCTAAGGGGTAACTTTTGTCCCTGATCACGAATCCGAGGTCCGTTTTTTGATATCTCGTGACGGAGGGGCGGTACGACCCCTTCCATTTTTGAACACCCGAAAAAAGAGGTGTTTTTCAATCATTTGCAGCCTGAAACGGTGACGAGATAGAAATTTGGTGTCAAAGGGACTTTTATGTAAAATTAGACGCCCGATTTGATGGTGTCATTTTTTCATTTAGAACAAAATTTTTCATTTTAAAATTTCGTGTTTTTTCTAACTTTGCAGGGTTATTTTTAAGGGTGTAACAATGTTCTACAAAGTTGTAGAGCAGACAATTACAAAAAATTTGATATATAGTCATAAGGGGTTTGCTTATAAACATCACGAGTTATCGCGATTTTACGAAAAAAAGTTTTGAAAAAGTTGGTCGTCATCGATCATGGCCGTTCATGGTCACCCGCGACAGACACGGACGACGAAACAAAGAAAAACGCAAAAAATAACTATTTCAAAACTTTTTTTCGTAAAATCGCGATAACTCGTGATGTTTATAAGCAAACCCCTTATGTCTATATATCAAAATTTTTGTAATAGTCTGCACTACAAATTTGTAGAACATTGTTACACTCTAAAAAATATCCCTGCAAAGTTAGAAAAAAAAAACACGAAATTTTAAAATGAAAAAAAATTGTTCTAAATTAAAAAAATGACCCTTCTGGGTCAATGTAGATTCGAAAAGAACATTAAATTTCCTATAAAATGACATATTCCAAAATTTTTTACAGTCGAGTAACGGAAAACGGGAGAATTTTCAAAACTTGTTTAGTGTTTTTTTCGATGAAAAATACGTTTTTTCGGAATTCTGAGTACGCCATCAAATCGGGCGTCTAATTTTACATAAAAGTCCCTTTGACACCAAATTTCTATCTCATCACCGTTTCAGGCTGCAAATTATTGAAAAACACCTCTTTTTTCGCATGTTCAAAAATGGAAGGGGTCGTACCGCCCCTCCGTCACGAGATATCAAAAAACGGACCTCGGATTCGTGATCAGGGACAAAAGTTACCCCTTAGGACAAAGTTTCACGCAAATCGAAGAGGGGTCGGGGCAACTGCTGTGTGAGTTGGCGGAGAATTACCCACAAGTCAAAAGTTCGACGTCGTCGTGCTATCTTGTCGCACCCGCCATTTTGACGTTCCGAGAAAAACGCGTTTTAATGTTTGACCTTGAATATTCAAAAACGAGATCACGCAATGTAAACAATAACAAACACGTTTTGTTTGGCTCACCATTCTGTGCATTGTCTCAAAGTTTGGTTGAAGTTGGTTGCTGGAGTCCCGAGTTATAATTACAAATGTTTACGGTAGTCTAGCTTGTACGTGCGACAAACGCATCCTGACTTTCCTGGCCTGAAATCCCTTTGGCCTTTTGTCGCACTTACATCAATTTTCATGGAGTGACAAGATAGCACTACAAGATTGAAACTACTTTAATATGTAAAGTGACAAAAATGCATGGAGTTTTTTCGGTTTTTGTTGAATATCTCAGGATTGAAATCGAATTTTGGGGATCTGTGAAGGTCAAAAGGTGAGGCATTGTGAGCTGCACAAAATGGCGTTCTTAACTCAATTTGGCCCAAAATGCACGTACGACAAGTTAGCACGATGGCGACGAGTTGGAGAATTTAAGCCTACGGTACTTGCAGTGTGTGATATTTAGTAACTTTTTACACGCAGGTAATATGCATACTTTGGCATGCGATTTTACCATGGAATTTTTTGCTGTCTACATCTTAGCTGAAGACTCCAAATCGATCAGATTTTTTTTAATGATACAGATTTAAAAATGGATTTAAAAAACTATGGGTGATACAAATTAACATGTGTTGGATTTCAATGCATGCAAAATGTTTGTACTGTGATTTCCTTCAGTTTCAAGTTAACGCTAATTACGTTGCAAAAATAACAAAAATGTTAAGGCATGCTAACTTGGGCTAGTATTTTTTGCAGTTGGTAATTTCTGGTCCACCATCAAAATCACCTTTTCTTTTGGGAATTTTGCAAAAAAAAACACATATATATACAAAAGTTTACTAAATAGATTACAGTAATATAAGCATGACAAAAATGTTTTGAGTCTTAAAAGAAAGTACACATTCTGTTTGAGAGTCCGTTCTAGAAATCACAGTTGATTAATCCTAAACATTGTTGGAATCGCTAACCCAAATAACTGCTCTAGCACATATTATAAATAAAAAAAGTTGTCCAAATCAGAGGAAGTCATTCGCAAATCTGCACCTAAATGACCTCGCGAGAGCTCATCTAATCCGTAATGAATGTCAAACGCGTCGTCGCTTGCCCCCGCAATCAGTGGCTATAAAATAAATTAATCAATAATTTATTCGTTTAATAGAAATTTTGAAGTAATTAATTTATACCTCAGTGCGCACGACTGTGTATGTGCCCAAAGTCCAAAACACTACCCAACTGAGTGTTGACGCACTTGCATACAAACACACAAACACAAACACGTATCTAGATTGTAGTGACACTCACACCCCCGTCACGTCACCCTGATTCATGAAATCGCAGTCATTATGATAATGGGGTCATAGAATATTCACGCGCGCGGAACCGTGGACCGCCGACGCCATTAAATTGATCAACTGTTAATGCGGTGCACCGGCCAATCTCGGTCAAGCCGACGACGCCGACGCGGGTTTGTCTGCCTGCACTCAATTTCGATAATTTGTCAGCATATTTGCCAAAAATCAGCGAATTTAGAGAGGCCGAAGCGTGCGGCTAAATGGCTGACTGGCCACACAGATGTGATTAATTGTGGTCAAATTAGCCTAAAAATCAGAAGAGCAAACGCCACGCAGAAACACGTTCCAAGCGTTGCGCAAAACATTTGCTTTTCAATAACAATGCTTGCTCTTTCACATAGGAAAATTCTTGATATAATTTCGGAATTAGATAATGATGAATTCCAGTCACTTTTATTTATTCAAGCGGTTCATAAAAAAACTAATCAAACACCTATCTTCGTCATATGAAGAGTTTGATGCTCGATTAAAGCTCCAAAAAAACTATTTATTTTGTTTATAAACTTACCAGCAACAGCACCGCCTCAAGTAAGTACGCAAATTTATGCCACTTACTGGCCAAAAAGATCAATTGTAATGCACTATTGATCATAATTTCTATTTTGCGAGACCATTTCTCATTATTTTGGTATCAGAGGTTAACTACTTAACAAAAGTTCACTTGCGCTAACGATTTCAAATCGCTTAAGATATAAAATTGCTTCCAACTACCGACAACTCTTGCTTTTGCACATTAGTTAATCACTCACTTGAAAAATAATCCCGAAATATGTAAATAATTAGCAAGCGCCATAGAAAAAAAAAAACAAACGCGCCAAGTCTTTTGACGTTTGAATTTTGACGACCCTTTCCAATCGAAGGCTGAAGAAAACCGAGCGAGAAGCGAAGGCAAATAAAGAACAAAGGGTGGCCACCAACACCACTACCCAATGAGAATTTTGGCTCGAGCCTCGAGTCGCCTGTTGGAGTGCACCAGTGATGCCAGGAATTTTTCTCTATAAATGGTACTTTTCGTGAGTGTGCACTTAAAATTTCATCAATTTTGGAAACACTAAGCAGACCCAAAATAGCACTGGAAGAAAAAAAGAACTAAGCTGAAAATGGGAAAATGGGCGTAGCCCAATGCACTCGACTGAGTGGAATGCATTTGGGAAATATGTTTTTTAAGTGCTTGTAAACGGAATAGATTAACTTTTGATAAGAGTGAAAATAAACAGAAACGTTCACAAAAAGTTGCTCTACTCGTTGGTGTACTTGGTATTAGTAAATTTCAAGGAACACTCCAGATTATCCAGCATCATTCAAACACGACCACTTATTAGGCTTAAAATGGGTATATTTCGCCTATTTGTAATCAGGAGTTTTTTTTTTTTTTGAATTTTGACTTTGCCTTGCAACCTTTGAGTCTCGCCAGAAAAATCAAACCGTCAAAATCCGCTTCCCTCTTGATAGCCTATACCAAAGTTGATACTTTTAATCCCTCAGTGTTTATTAAAACTAACAAATCCAGCCTTCAATTAAACTTTGCTCTCAACACCACTATAATTCGATAAGTAGCAGCTGGGTTTAGCTGTTTTTACACCCTCCCCTACTTTACGTTCACCCCCCGTTTTAAGGCACTGATGAGGTTGGTTTTCCATGCAAAACAAGGGGGGAGAGCGAGCAAAACTTTCCCAACATAAACAATCCCTGCAGCATAATGGGAAAGTCAGGGGTGAGGGGAGCAAACTCGAGTGAAAACTAGCAAAACTTTTGTAAACAAAAACATACATCATGGCGGTGGTTTCAGTGAAAGTGTGAGTGTGTGGGTTAGTGTAGGTAATGGGTAATTCTCCGCCAACTCACACAGCAGTTGCCCCGACCCCTCTTCGATTTGCGTGAAACTTTGTCCTAAGGGGTAACTTTTGTCCCTGATCACGAATCTGAGGTCCGTTTTTTGATATCTCGTGACGGAGGGGCGGTACGACCCCTTCCATTTTTGAACATGCGAAAAAAGAGGTGTTTTTCAATAATTTGCAGCCTAAAACGGTGATGAGATAGAAATTTGGTGTCAAAGAGACTTTTATGTAAAATTAGACGCCCGATTTGATGGCGTACTCAGAATTCCGAAAAACGTATTTTCATCGAAAAACACTAAACAAGTTTTAAAATCCTCCCATTTTCCGTTACTCGACTGTAAAAATTTTGGAACATGTCATTTTATGGGAAATTTAATGTACTTTTCGAATCTACATTGTCCCAGAAGGGTCATTTTTCATTTAGAACAAAATTTTTCATTTTAAAATTTCGTGTTTTTCTAACTTTGCAGGGTTATTTTTAGAGTGTAACAATGTTCTACAAAGTTGTAGAGCAGACAATTACAAAAATTTTGATATATAGACATAAGGGGTTTGCTTATAAAAATCACGAGTTATCGCGATTTTACGAAAAAAAGTTTTGAAAAAGTTGGTCGTCATCGATCATGGCCGTTCATGGTCACCCGCGACAGACACGGACGACGAAACAAAGAGAAACGCAAAAAGTAACTTTTTCAAAACTTTTTTTCGTAAAATCGCGATAACTTGTGATGTTTATAAGCAAACCCCTTATGTCTATATATCAAAATTTTTGTAATTGTCTGCTCTACAACTTTGTAGAACATTAAAACACTCTAAAAAATAACCCTGCAAAGTTAGAAAAAACACGAAATTTTAAAATGAAAAATATTGTTCTAAATGAAAAAATGACCCTTCTGGGACAATGTAGATTCGAAAAGTACATTAAATTTCCCATAAAATGACATGTTCCAAAATTTTTTACAGTCGAGTAACGGAAAATGGGAGGATTTTTA